>NW_026558420.1:0-205986 GCF_026930045.1 Uloborus diversus
TGCTATCGGCATGGAAATCAACTTTTGAGGTGCCAGCAAAAACCTCCTAGAAACTGTCAACTGCACTCGTAGCTTATTTAAAAATATGTTCACAAAGTCTGCATGAAACTGCTTCATTTATTTCATAAACAATTTTTACACATCTGGCCCTCGAAATCGCAGAGAACTTGGAGAAAATTGAATTATTTGAAGTGTACTGAACTCTTAATATACCATTGCGTTCTCTAACATGCATTTTTTAGATGCCGACTTTTCGGAAGTCTATTCCTACAAAACTTGACATTCTTCCATCTTATAGCCCCATTCAGTGATACTTCAATTTAAAATAAATGTAATTTTTCATTTTGTAAATGTATACTTTATCGTAATGTAGTCGAATCGGTAACTCTTCTAATGTAAAGCACTGGTTGGATGCAAAGTAGTGGTAGTGTTTTGTGGTCATAAATGCAATGAGCGTTGTCTTCTGCTAAAGTTACACAATTGCTGCCATTCTGTTGTACCCTACAACCGTGTTCAAAATTTGTCCTTGCTGATGTCCTCCAGCACACGGTCTCATGAGGTTGTGCAAGACTGATCTCCATGCCCTATAGCTCAGAAAACTATATTGATCGCAGAGTATGTACATGCAGCTTTAATGCCCGTTCATTTTAAATCACTGATAATGAAGAGCTCCTTTGAGTAGGCAGGTGTTGTCTTTATGCCTCATACTTCTCTCAATGTAACATCACAAGCTATCACAAGGAATGGTGACTTTTCATCACAAAGAAACCTTTTCTTTACTTTTGAACGAAAATGTCTCAACTTCTGTAGTGGCAAAAAAAGTCCTTCAAAACGCAATGCGGTTGCCTATCGCAACTCGAAGAAGTTTTATATCAACATCTGCAAAACCTTTGTTGTTGAAAATACGCAAAAGAACGTCATTCATGTACATTTTGCATTGCGAGCAGACGTGTCTTGAAGATCTTCCGCACATTTAAGCTTATTTAGAAAGAAAAAAAAGTGCGGGGTACATCGAGCCCAAAGTTTTTCAGAAAAAACTTTGATATCCTAGTCGATATTTTAGTGATTACGAAAAAGACTGACTAACCCTGTAACAATCTGTTCCAACCACCCAATAACGAGTTAAAAACTGAATTTTGTCTTTTCTTCTTGCAGCTGCTTTTAATAAAGGGCAGTATTTCAGCTCCCGTTTTGTATAAGAGAAATTGGAACAACGAACCGCTAGTTGATCTCTTGTGCTCAAAGACTGATTTTTATTGATTAGCTGATCTGATTTTTCTGAGAACTTTAATTTGTGTCAAGCTCTGGACCACTTTGCGCATGAGTTGAATTAGAACTCTCGGTGCTCACTGCATAGCTACTGTTCACTGTCTGCTCCTAGCTCAAGCAAGAACTAGCACCACTGTTATGACCACTACTTGTAACCCAACCAAGGTGGGATCATATAAAGTATTTTTTTTTGTTTTAAAATTTTATAAAACGTATGAAGTGCAAATCGTCCATGTATTTCAATGTTTCTTATACTCAAGTTCAACAGTGTAAATATTTTAATCTCTTGAACAATTAGCTCAACGCGTAGAAAAATCATTAGCTTGTGTGACAAAAAGTCGACCATCTGGGGTGAAGTGACCAGTTGCATCTGGCCAGGGATCCTCAGACGACTAAAAGAAAAAAAAAAGAAATCACAAGCTCGTAATTACTATGTCAGTTGCAATTTGAAGTACAAAATATTGTATTTGAACAGTTAGCTCAATGAATAGAAGAATCATTTAGCTTGTGTGACAAAAAAGTCGACCATCTGGGGTGAAGGTGACCAGTTGCATCTGGCCAGGATCCTCAGACGACTAAAAAAAAAGCTCAAGCACATAATTACTATGTCAGTTGTAATTTGAAGTACAAAATATTGAATTTGACCAGTTAGCTCAATGAATAGAAGAATCATTTAGCTTGTGTGACAAAAAGTCGACCATCTTGGGTGAAGTGACCAAATGCATCTGGCTAGGGATCCTCAGGACGACTAAAAGAAAAAAAAAGAAAATCACAAGCTCGTAATTACTATGTCAGTTGCAATTTGAAGTACAAAATATTGTATTTGAACAGTTAGCTCAACGAATAGAACAATCATTTAGCTTGTGTGACAAAAAGTCGACCATCTTGGGTGAAGTGACCAGTTGCATCTGGCTAGGGATCCTCAGACGACTAAAAAAAAAGAAGCACAAGCACATAATTACTATGTCAGTTGTAATTTGAAGTACAAAATATTGTATTTGAACAGTTAGCCTCAACGAATAGAACAATCATTTAGCTTGTTGTGACAAAAAGTCGACCATCTGGGGGTGAAGTGACCAGTTGCATCTGGCCAGGGATCCTCAGACGACTAAAAGAAAAAAAAAGAAATCACAAGCTCGTAATTACTATGTCAGTTGCAATTTGAAGTACAAAATATTGTATTTGAACAGTTAGCTCAATGAATAGAAGAATCATTTAGCTTTGTGTGACAAAAAGTCGACCATCTGGGGTTAAGTGACCAGTTGCATCTGGCAGGGATCCTCAGACGACTAAAAAAAAAGCACAAGCACATAATTACTATGTCAGTATGTAATTTGAAGTACAAAATATTGTATTTGAACAGTTAGCTCAACGAATAGAACTATCATTTAGCTTGTGTGACAAAAAGTCGACCATCTGGGGTGAAGTGACCAGTTGCATCTGGCCAGAGGATCCTCAGACGACAAAAGAAAAAGAATCACAAGCTCATAATTACTATGTCAGTTGCAATTTGAAGTACAAAATATTGTATTTGAACAGTCAGCTCAACGAATAGAACAATCATTTAGCTTGTGTGACAAAAAGTCGACCATCTTGGGTGAAGTGACCAGTTGCATCTGGCTAGGGATCCTCAGACGACTAAAAAAAAAAGAAAGCACAAGCACATAATTTACTATGTCAGTTGTAATTTGAAGTACAAAATATTGTATTTGAACAGTTAGCTCAACGAATAGAACAGTCATTTAGCTTTTGTGACAAAAAGTCGACCATTTGGGGTGTGAAGTGACCAGGTTGCATCTGGCCAGTGATCCTCGAACGACTAAAAAAAAAAAAAGAAATCACAAGCTCATTACTATGTCAGTTGTAATTTGAAGTACAAAAATATTGTATTTGAACAGTTAGCTCAACGAATAGAACAATCATTTAGCTTGTGTGACGAAAAGTCGACCATCTGGGGTGAAGTGACCAGTTGCATCTGGCCAGGGATCCTCAGACGACTTCAAAAAAAAAATCACAAGCTCATAATTACTATGTTAGTTGCAATTTGAAGTACAAAATATTGTATTTGAACAGTTAGCTCAACGAATAGAACAATCATTTAGCTTGTGTGACAAAAAGTCGACCACTGGGGTGAAGTGACCAGTTGCATCTGGCCAGGGATCCTCAGACGACTTAAAAAAAAACACACAAGTTCAAAACTTTCTCTATCATTCATGATTTAAAGTGAAAAAATATGGTATTTGAACTGTTAACTCAACCACTCAGAGTAATGTCGTACTAGAAAGAAAGCAATTTCAAATTTTGATGGTTTATGATTTTAAGGGGAGCGATCTACTTTCGTTTTAAACTTGTTTTTATATTTGAGATTTTTTTCCTTTTAAAAGACAACTTGTTTCCTAATTTCAAACTATTCAAAATTCGTAGGACAGGATTTTTAAAAAATGCTATTTTTCAGTTGCGCTACAAAGCTGGTATTTTTTAAAATTTGCTTTTTCAATAAACGTGTCTGTCTTTGTTGTACCCTTTCTTTAACTTTATGTAGTTAAATCACATGCGTTATGTATTTCAAGCTATCTGAAGGAGCAAAATTTTAATAAAAAGTATTTAAAGTACTGCTACAGCATTATTTAAATTAGGTATAATCATAAAGAACACAAATGATATTTGGCTCCTTTTTTTTTTTGCATTTATGTAAAAATTACCAAAAAATTGTTCGCGATAACATTAATACCTCAAAGTTTGAAAAATTACGTGCATGTATCATTGGAAGTTAATAATGCAGTAAAAGACGTAAATATCCTTTGATGCTTATAGTTTGTAAAGGGCAGCTTCTATTTCAAACTTGTAAAAAATATATATTGCAAATTATTTTTCTACTATTACGTTTATTTTGGCTGCTGAAATCTGACATTTCTGTACTCCGTTTTAAATGATCTTCCTTTTTAAGCTCTTTAAAAGGTTTTACTTTTGAAACAAAAGTATAACACAGTTTTACAATACATTTTTACTTTTTTTTCTCAATAAATAAGGTATACTTGTCTTATAGAAGTGCCCTGAAGAACCTTCGCTTCACGTTTATAACTGTCACCTTTTATGGTGTATATAATTAGTTCTAGAAATGAAGCTAAAGAATACCTGATGTGTGATGTTCTTCGCGCAGTTTTACATTTTGTTTTTTTGCTTATAAGCTGTATAAATCTCGCATGGTATTTTTTAGTATATCGTTGTGAGCATTTGACTAAATATCACATTTTAAATAATTTGAGTGTCTCATAATTGTCATTGACTTGTATGTCGAGTAGACGAGCATCTGGGTTGAAGAGACCAGTCGAATCTGGTCTGGGACCCTCAGACGGCGAAAGACAAAAAAAAAAAAAACGCCTAAGTTCAAATTTCTCATGTAAATTGTAATTTTTAATGTAATGTTCTTAGTGTGTTGAGTGTTGCATGCTTTATGCAACTCGTCAAATTTTAACCAAGTAAGTTTTAAATATTTTAATAATTTTAATCCATCTTGAAGGAAATGATAGGGGGACCCAGCCCATCGCAATTTGTACTCCTTCCTCCAGTAGATTGGTTTCTTTTTAATTTAGTGTTTTGTCAGCCCATTATGTGATTTTGTGCTTTTATTATTCTTCAAGGTTTATTGTAAAAGATATTGTTTCATCCATCTTTTCTTAATATATACTTTGTTTAAATATTTTTAATCTTTACATTTTTTAACGACTGTTTATTTTAATTTTGTACTTCAAGTTTTATGCCTTTTACTTCAAAATACGTTTACTTTTACAATTTCCAGATTATATACTTAAATCAAAAATAAATAGAATACATTAAAGACTCGTTTGGTGTACTATAACCCTCAAGGGCTCTTGCGCCATAAAATTAAATAAACAACCAACCAACTTAGCGTATGAGCGTTTATCTCATAAAACTCTCCTTGTCATTGCTAGCATAAAAAAGCACAATTGGTTGACACATTTCTCAGGGTAGTTTGGCTTGTTTTTCAGTGAAGCAAATATTATTCGGTCTTAAACTCTTTTTTATTAACTTTTCTTACTGTCCGCATAATATAAATTTACCATTTGTTTTTGTATGTAAATATAATTACTGTGAATGACCGAAATGGTAGAATGTGAACTTTCACAAGAGAGATTCGGTCTTTCATCCATGTTTTTGCTCTGTGAATATCGACATTTACCAGGTTTCGATCCTTCACATTAACATATACAGGGTGTTTCAGGTAACTGTTTCAAAACTCCTAAGAGGGGTCGTAACGATTCAAAATCATATGGCAATACGGGGTCGGAAATTCTTTCCCAACGCGAGAAATTTGAGATATGCTGGAAGTATTCTAGACTGTTCGGAGTCCCATGCGCCGAAGATATGATGAGTGCATTGTAGTCGGTTGAAAATACTTCGATCATTTACTTGGTTTTGCTTTTTTACATGTATTTTTAAAAAGATTTTTCGATTAGTCTCTTTGCTGTCTGGTGCTTCCGTGTGTATCGCGAGCTTCATTAAAGCATTTCTAACCCCGGATTGCTACATGATTTTCAAGTCTTCACGAAGAGCCCTACCCCTCTTAGGAGTTCTGAAACTCAAACTGAAACACCCTGTACATCTGCTTAAACATTAAGCAATGTGTAATTAAGTTGTGAATATTGTTGAACCCCTACTTTCAAACACTTATACAAATGTTTACTGAACTGAATGTATATATTTAACACTATTATTCTTGAAAACTAGTTTTTATTTGGTAAACAAGTAACTAAACTGCAGCTATTATGGATATTGCAGCTATCTTAAACGAGAGACTAGCCAGTAAACAACGCTATTTGCCAAACAAGGAAGGAAAAAAAGTTCAAAGCATCAACTTTTTCATCTAAGTTTAGTTTTTAGTAAGATTTGGTTAACGTGTACTTGCCAATAAATCTAAGTTCGTTGAAATTACAACGAAAAAAATTTGCAGAAAAAATTGTTTTAAGAATTTTCAAGAACGAAGTGTGATTAGAATCGCAAAATGTGTAGTCATCATATTCGGGTTACATATGCAAGGCCATGAACTGTTATTTTTGAGCGAAAGAGAACTAGGTTCACAGCAACTATTTAATTTCTAAAAATCTTGTTGGTGAAATAATTAGTGACGTAACCAATTATCATAATTATTTGAAAAATGCCAGGGTAATGTTAGTCCTTTTTTCGTGAGAAATATTTCTATTACTTTTTGTTTATCTATTAACTATTATCATTTTAAGTACTAATTTGCACTGCAGAATACATACAGTTAACAACCTTTATTTATAATATTTGATAAATTATGGTTTATGGCAATATGTTTTTGAAGGAAAAGTTCATTTATTTTCATCATACTGGTTAAGTTTTCTTTAAGTTTAATAACTTAGCAACAAAAATTTACTCAATGTATGGTACTCGCCCAAACATCACTCAAAGTAATTCTAAGATTAGTGACACATCATTAACGTTTTCTAATTTAGACGACAATTATTCGAACTTTAAGTACGAATTATTTACTTTTGCTAGCAAAAATCTAACCAGTAAACGTCACTTTTTTTTTTTTTTTGCTCTTATTGTAGTATTTGAGACCTAATGCCTTCCATTGCGGAAAAACATGATTTTCTTCATTGCTGATTATTTGAGTTGCGCCCATTTTCCTCGCTGGGGTGCGATATTCTGTCGTACTTAAAACTGGAAGGAGAGTTTCAATTGCTGGAATGGGTGGTCTTCATACCCTTTCTAAAATCTCGCTCAGAGCCAAATCTTTTCTTTCTTTTTGTGAAACCTGAGTGGCATGAACATACGCTGACAGTTGCACAATTTCTGTAATGATTTCGTCATTCGTTGATAAAGTATATATACCCACTCGTCAAAATTACTGTTTACCTTAAGTCATTCATCTCAAAAATAAAAGACTAGGATGTTGATGTGGGAAACGTCAGTACTATAGGTGCGAACAATCACACCCTTTAAGAAGTGTAACAAATGAACGAACGGGCATGTACTTCAAAGTAACCTCCATCATCAAAGAGTTAGCGCAGAGAAAAGTGTAGATTCGCGTTTCTTGCATTTTTTTGTCCATTAAGATGAAATATATTTTCCCCTTCTGCTGTGGTACACTAATATGAATGTACGTTTAGGTATTTGTGTATGAGCTCTGTATCGACTTTTCATTGAAAACACCCTAGCAAACATGGTACAGAAGTAGTATTAAATCTTCAATTCAAATCATCAAACCAAAGAGGCGAAATTTAGATCCTTTCCCTACAATTTAAATGGAGAATTATGCAAGGATATTGCGAACAGGCTTAGATTAGGTCTTGATTCTATAACAATCTGGCAATAAGTTTAGGATTTTTTTGGAGTTGAAACGTTGAAGTGGATTTAGTTTTGCATTATATACTTTGCCTTACTGCAAGTCGAGGCATCTCTGCCGAGTAGCGTAAAGTAACTAACTTGGGGGAAGCGTAATAGTTAAATGTTTAAATACTGTCGGTTATTTCGATCGACCAAATATTCCATCGCGCAAGTAAATAGACTATGGAAAATTTTGCTTATGAAAGACGAAATATACAGGAATGACATGATAGCAGCAACTTTTAAAAAAACATTAGCTAATAATGCATTTTGTTTTTTATTTAAAAACAAAGTTCAATATAATTAAAAAAAACGTGAACAAGTTAATCGACGAACCGAGAAATGTTTTTCAAGTGTTTATGCCAGCATATTTAAGAAAATAGATTTTATGAGCAAAATTTTAATTGTCTGCAAATTGTTTTTTCCAGCAATAAAACTTCCCCAAAACTTTTTTTGTGTTGATAAACTAAGAATTGGAAAACAGACGTTCTGAATCAAAAATAAAAGATGCAGTTTTACATACCTTTAATACATATCTGCAAATTAAAGATCATTCTTTTTTACTTTTTCTTAAATGATATGACCAAAAAAGTTAAATTAATGGTTACTACAATGATTGGAAATCTTCTTTCCATTTTAAAAGTTTTCGTCACAACGAATACAAAATTCGGGGGTACTAACGATTTATTCAATGTTTCTTTGGAGATCTGGCTACTTTTGTTAAGACCCAAGATATTTGACATTACCAAGTAGTGAATTTTATTTTCAAGATTATGCAACTCCGGTCAGCTTGTAATTCATGGAATTTTAAATTTTTAGGTTCATATTTTTTCTCCTGCCCAAGAAATTTGATTTTATAAATAAATTTAATTGCTTGGATATAGCCATTTGGAGCAAGAAATAATAACTTATTAAGTAAAAAAAAAAACTCCCGATTACTGATGGTAGGATTATCTGTGTGTCTTTTCGCAATCTTTTTTAAAGCTTTTGATTGTGTTATTGTCCCGCTTTTAGATTTTACACATGTTTTATATTCAATGTTAGTAGATGCAATGTAGGCAATGTTTTTAGTTTTTATTTAAATGTATGTGTGAGTGTTATTTACATTTTTTAGCAATTGTATGCACTAAGTATCGTTTTTTTCCTATTTGGATTATCCGCGATTTTAGCTTATCCGCAGTTATCGTGCCACCCTAATCCGCGGATAATCGGCAGTTTACTGTATTGTTACAACGAGCGAAAGCTTTCTTGAGTGATTTTAATAGTACCCTCAGTTTATAGATGCGGTTACAAGTGGGGGACGAAAATTCACAAATCTTGGCGCTCTTCGGCGAGTACATAAATTGCACCTTGAAGGCTCCAAAAAAAGCTTGTCCAGAATTTGTGTGAAGCATTATTTACATTTTACTTTAAAACCCATTCTGTTTTTTTTCTGAAATTTAGGACCCAAAATGAAATGCTTTATCGCTGTATTTTGACTTTGAGGTATCGTCTATCCTGAATTCAAAAATATAGAATAGTTTTAATCGTAAGTGCTCGGCTGGACTAGCCGCTGGCAAATTAAATGGTGCCGATTACATTGATTATTAATTTTACCTGCAGTTTTAATTTAAATAAAACTAGTTATTGCTTTGAAGTGCTTTAGATAAATATCTACATTAAAATAATATAAAATTATGTAATATTTTGAAAAATGGATTTTCATACCTTACCGTTAAAACAGCTTTAAAATCTGCTGGTAAATCAGATATCAATAACCACTTGCCATAACAAGAATTCATTCATTAGATTTTTGTTTTTACTTTTTTAATAAGTGATGGTTATAAGTGACATTTATATTCATATAAATAAACCGAAATACAAGAGATAAATTTTCCATTTTTATATGTCGTCTCTTAAGCAAAAAAATCACGGTAAATGCAAAATGATTGCCAAACTTGAACGCATGTAGGTAGTAAAGAGCTTAATTTCAGCAGGGGAAATGTCTTATTCGTAGTGTGGCCAGGGGTGGTACATTCGCACGTTTTGGCTTTTGAAAAAAGCAATAAAGTAATATTAGTTTATATTTTAGCATTAAAGAAATAAATTATTGCGTTGTACTTATTAATTTCAATTCATTTAAACAAATGATAAACTATAAAATACCTACTCAACTACATCGTGGAAAATATTAGTTATGTGTATATTTTTGATTACTGGCGGGAGGACTATTCTGTTACTCCTTGCCTTTTAAAAATAAAGAAGGGACTAAGTTCGAAATACTTAATAAAAAATACATCAACAAAACTCGTCATTTAATCTCATGTTTATGTCCAGGAGCGCGCGGTTGGGGGGGGGGGGGGGAGGTACATTCTCACCCCTTTCCTTTTATGATGAAATTAAATTTTAGAAATTGTTTTTAATTAATTGCTTTTTAAATATTTAACTATAAGTAAGTAAAAGAAAATTAATTTTAAGCAGAGGAGAAATTACAAAAGTAACAAAAAAGGAAGTAAAATTTATGAACTAAATTTTAACGAAGATGAGAATACATCTTAGAATTCGCATTAAAATGAACTTCTCCACTCCCCCTCCCCCCCCCGAATGATATCTGAACCTTATTGGTTTGATGAGGGGAGTGAAGTCTACTATCCAGGGAAGAGCATGTCAAAGGTGGGGAAAGAACAGCGGAGAAAATTTAATTATAAATCAGAAGAATACAGTGTTGGTTATAACATTTTTTACTTTTTGAATACAACGAAAAACATTGAAATACAGTTGATTTCATTCAATTCGCATTAAAATAGATAAAAAAAAATTAATAAAAGTAAACAGTTAAACAGCGAAAGTTTTTTTAGTAAATTGTTTGCATAGGTTCTGTTAGCGCCCATGTAGCGCGCTATGAAAAGTTAACATTTAACTCAATTTCCAACATACATCTAGATCACTGAAAATTTGTATTTTCGCATCATTTTTTCAGCTTTTATTAGTTTAAAATGCAACAAGAACTACTTCTGAAGATGAAAAAAAAAACATTTTGAGCCTTGTAGAATGCTGCTACATTGAGGTGAAACGGAGTCGTTTTAAAGTATTCATCTAATATTTTCGAAAGTAACAATAGAAACCATTTGCATCAGTTCACCTAATTCAGTAGTTAATTCAGCTTTTTAACCGTTTGGTTCAAAACAGATAGCTCAGTAACAATGCTTTTTTTGCTGAAAACAGCCGACAGTTCACAAGAAATGAGTGAATTTCTTTCACGAAAGATTTTCCCAAACTATTATGGTCCGTAATTATTGAAAATGTCATTGGATCGATCCATTGGACCCACATTTCATCTCATTTCCTCAGCGTGTAAGATATATATTTCTTTTTAACATCGGTTGAAGGAATCGACCAGTTCATATTATCTGTGAGGCTTCCTGTCAGGAAACAAAATTCAAACACAGCGTCCCGTATAAGTACTAATTTTTACAATTTATTCTGACTGTACTAGTTTCAGAAAACCTTTAGTTGGATTTATCATTCTACACAGGTACCAACTATAAAGAAAAAAATATTAAAAAATTTGACGCTTCTAGGTCCATATTTCTACGTAATATAGGAGGATTCTTTAACGTTTTAAATTGTTTTTGTTTAAGCTGCACTAATTTTCAACAATGCATTTATTTACGAAAGCTGAAATTCAGTTGTTAAAATAAAAGTTGTAATTGCAGTTTGTCGTGCTGATAATTTTCAGATAGGTATTATCAATAGGAATGATAGATTTTATCTAATTTTTGTAAGTTTTGTATTTACACTATTGCAGCAGAACGTTCTATTTTAAATTTTGAAAAGTAATCCGTCTATTACTTAAAACACTATTAAAGTGTTCAAATTGTATTCATGATGTCAAATAAAGAATCAGCTGAAAAAAATTATGCAACAAAACTTTATTTGATACAAAATTGAAAGCGAAAACGTAATAGAATGTAAAATATTTGTCAAATGAACATTAGATCTTACAACGGGGAATTCTTCCTTATCAACACAAAATTGGCATAACGTCTGAAACTCTTGATGGAACAAAATATTTTTTTTATACTTACACATAGCATCCTTCATGAGCTGTAAAACCAAATTTTTGTGACAGTCATGCTATAGGGAGCGGTAATACTTAATCAAATGTTTGGCTGTTGGCGAAGTAGTCGATCGTAGCATCCCTTCTTTCTCCATCTGATGCATTTGGCTTCTGCAATTCAAAATAACGTTATTGGTATTATTTGAAAAGTTTCTTATGTTTTTCATAAACGTTTATTTCAGACGAAACTCTGATTCGTGAACTCTGCCTGTGTTCAAATTTGATCAGTCTTGAACTGGGAATAGTTTAATGTTTTGTACAGAAATTTAAATTCCCCAAAGAAATAGCTGCTGGAAAAAAAGATAACGAGTTTCTGCCTAGCGTAAAATATATCGAAACTCCGAAAAGACTAGTGCCGAACTTCGACCTTCCTACATCCCTGAGCAATGTGCGTAGGTCAAATTGAATTTATAGAGAATTGGGTGATAAATTTCAGCAGTAGTACGCAAACTGGAAAACGGGAGCTTAGGCTGAAGCATTAGCTCTCGTTTTCCAAGTCTCGTAGTCAAGCTCAAGGAATAGTATCCTGTAGGGTTTTTCCGAATCCAATGACTGAAGAAATTATTTCATATGTAATGTATTTTTTGAGAAACCACTAGAAATACGAAAATGAAAAAGGTACTAAATGTATTTCACTCGATTGTCGACACTCTACGCGAATAAATTAAAGCTTATCATGAGATGTTTTAAAACAAATTTTAACGTTCGTAAATGTATAATTTTTTCAACTGCTGAAAAGTTGATTGAACAATTGTTCAAATGCAAAAAGCGAAACATGGGAAAGTCGCTTCCGAGTGCTTTCGAACAGAAATATTTGGGAGAAAGGCCGACACATTTCCTCATCTCGATATCTTTAGATTTATTATGTTTTTTGAAATATGTGGATCAACTAATTGACTTTATCTAGTTTTAAATTTTTTTTAGGTTTCTTAACGAAATACATAGCTTTTTTTTCAAATTTTTATCATAAAATTAAAAAAAAAAGATTAAAGTGGGGAACTGGGCTAAAAAAATGTAAAAATAATTTTTTAAAACTGTCAGTCGATTTCAACTCGGCTGAACGTATCATGAGTAAGATATTAAAGTGCAGCAATTTTTTGTAATAATTTCACATATGTGCAGCGACGGAGAAACAAATACTAGTAGATCTAAATTGGAAAAAAAGCAACATAAAGTTTCGAATCTTAATTGAATGTATTGAAACAAAAAACAAAAAAAAGTTTAAAACAAAGCATGCTTACTGCACGTTTAGCGATAAGAGGTTGTTTAGCTTTTGAACGGACACCAAAAGAAAATGAAGAATTTTGAATGAGAATAAACTATTTCATCAAACTAAACACTTAAAATAAAATAGATTGAAACTTTTAAAGAAAAAACAAGTTTTTCAACTTAACTGACTCAATCTTTTAGCTTTATGCACGATAAGTTTACAAATATGTACATTTCGATTTCACATTGGCAAAAATTAAATATGCAAACAATATGTATTCTACCAAACATATCTTTTGTGATCAATATTTTCCCAATTTCTATGTTCATGCGGCAAAATTTTTTAAAATTCTCATAAGTAGCTACTGACGAAACGTTTTGGTTATGCCAAAAAGGATCTATTAAATCATTGAAAAATATCATTCATTCTTACTTCAGTAACTATTTTACAGTTTAATGAAACCGTCAATAAAAAAAAATTATGTCCTTTTTGGGGCAAGAGCAGCAGTTGAATTGAAGTTCCAGGACAGATGCTTCTTTTTTCCGTGTACACACTCAAAGTTCTGTTTCATAGCGTTCAGTTTTCCTGGCTCACGAGGTTCGCGTTATGGCGGGGTCCGTTAATTGCGCTTTCTCTATCATCAACATGACCTTCCGGTGAAAATCTTGAAGTAATGGGTTGTTCCATAATTATTAGCCGGTAATTGAAAAAAATAAATGGAGTCAAAGATAAAATGAGCTTTATTCAGTGAAATATCCAAGATAGGCCAGATATATGCTTGTTCAACGAGTTTTGAGCGAAAGAATGCTGCGGTGGCAGAATCACATTGGTCAATGAGACCACGAACTCTCTGAATTGCAATATCCTGGTTATGAAGCTGTTTAGCCCTTACAAACCTGGTTCAACTGGAGAAATATGTAACAATTAGTCGGAGCCAAGCATGGAGAGTTATGTGTATGTGGTATATGCTTATACCCGAACGCCCGGATCTTTTGCCGGCTACCAACTGAGGTATCAGTTCCACCTTGCAAAAGTATGGGACCTGAACTATTGACAAGTACCAGTTTGATAGGAATTTTCCTGTGGCATTCATCCAAAATGTGGCAGTACACATGCGTATTAATGATTTGGATCATTGGGATCACATGGAGTCCAACAAACACTGAAGAAAATAAGCTGCTGATTGCTTGATTTGAGTTTGGGTATCTTTTTCGCTAGTTCCAAAGTGTGCAGACACTGTGCTCTGCGCTTGCAACTGTGTTACAACGCCTACTTTTCCAGGTGCCTTCGAGTTGTCGAAGTTCGTTGATGTGGTATGCAGTTTCGAATTGTTCTACGATGAACAATGGTACCGAATGTCAGGAGATTGTCTTTGGTGCTGTAAAGATAGCCCCATCCATTGTTGAGCCTTTGACGCTGGTTGAGCTTCGCGTTTCTGTGTCAAACGGCGGACATCACACCGCACAAAACGACCGGCTCCAAACTTCTGTGCTTCAAAGCTTTTTAAATATATGAACTGTTCGTTCATTTAGCATGCCTGAACTCCATTGGTGACGTTGGTAATAATTGCAACAATTGAATGGCCAAACTGGAGATCATGGAAAATCAGAATTCCATCTTCTCAATGTGCCAGTAATAAAAATTCCAGTGATCCGACTGGCGATTGTGCAGTGTGTGGACTAGTCCACTTCTCGTTGTAGGGGTGCTTAGTAGTTCATGACTACTGTGCCAGAATTATTCGCGGAAATTGCCTACATCGGATGCGTCCAATAATTATTGAACAACCCTACTTTGCTTCCAATCAGAGATCGCAACTGAAGGTTACGATGGCGGAGTGTTTCTTCATGCTTTCATTTTTCATCGCAATTTTCAAGCAAGTTAATAAAAACCAAAAGAGCGCGAATGTTCAAGACGTGTTTCGGGGTTACAAGACTCTTTAGGGACATCTCTTTAACCTCTCAAAAATGCTTGAAAAGCAGTAAAATTTCATCTACCATGTCTGAAACAGTGCAACCGAGACACTCATTTTTCCAGAAATGTTTCACTTCATTTATTGCTTACTTCACAAAATTATTGGCAAATAGTTGAAAAATTTCCAAACTTCTAAGGCAGAAAATGTTACCATAATACGATAAATCGTATAATTTTACAATACACCCCTTTAAAATGGCTTAAATGGAATAGTGAAACACAAACTTCATTTGAATTCCATGCATATACAATCAAAAAAATTTAAATAATGAAAAAAGACTGTTGAGGGCAAAATCTTCCTCCTACTGCAGGAGCACTTTATATGCTTCATTCTAAAATCCTTGTAACCACGAAACACGTGTGTGCAAAGTTCCTATCATTTTGTACTTTGACATAGCTAAGGTCATTTAATTTGATTCATCATAGTGAAAAATGGTTTTATTTCTCAAAAGTGTTTGCTCTATACTGTATTTTGTGTGCATTTTTTTCCTGTGGCAATTTGAGTTTAGTTAAGTCTGGGTGAAGTGGCTGGCTGTATGTAAACTGCTACCTGCAATTCAATCACAACGGTATCATATGACATAAGTTTTGGATATAAGTTTTTAACTGGCATATCATCATTGTATATACCATTTTTATCCCTCACAATGCCTATTCACCACTGCTTCATAATCATCATCGCCCTTTCGTCACAGTGCATTTAAATTTTCATTTGCGTTCACAGTCATTAATCACCTGCCCCCCCCCCCCGAACCGGAGATTGAGCATTAAGAAGAGAATTTGTTCAACATTGTGTTTTATTTGTCATACATTTTTACTCCAAATAAGTTTTGTTTCTATTTTTGGTTATGTTAATCTTTGAAATATTTTCACTGAAAAGGTTTTTTAGTGAAAGGGTTTCCTGTTTCCTTTTGAATGTTATTTTGCTTAAATTTTGTAGTGAAAGTTTTCGCTGTATAATTTTAATATTTTGCCTTAATATTTTGTAGTGAAATATTTTTATATCATTTGCGATATTCTTTTGCTCAAATGTTTGCAGAGGAAGGTTTTCTGTGATCTTTTGAAATATTATTATTTAAGTTTTGAAGTGAAAAGTCTTCACTCTTACCCTTTGGAGTATTTTTTCTTTTTTTGTAGTGAAAAGGTTTCACTGCTATCTTTTGGATGAAAAATGTTTTCTTAATTATTTTGTAATGAAAAGTTTTCATTACTTTTATTTTGGATTTCAAGTTTGAGGGTTTTTTTAAAATTCTTTTTGTTTTAGTTGAAAAAACTTATTGAAATTTTAATGGATTTTAATATTTAAAATTTTTTCATTCGTTTTTAATGGTTTTAAGATTTATGTTTTAATGGTTTATAAAAATTTTGGGGTTTAAAAAAATCCATTTTAATAATTTTAATTTGATTTTCGCGTTTTTAAAATTTTTGTTTTATTTTCGTGTTTTTAAAATTTTTGATTTTAATACTTTCAAAAAATATTTCATTGGTTTTAAATGACATTTTTTTTACAAAAAGTTTTAAAGAGTTGAATCTATTTTAATGATCGTAATGGTTTAAAATCTATATTAATACATTTTAATGATTTTTAGTTGATTTTAAAGAATTTTCATTTAATTTATTGGATTTTTAAGGATATCAATGATTTTAAAAAGAATTTTAATGAATTTTAATGTTTTAAAAATGATTTTATTAGTTAAAGGGTGTTTAAATTTTTTTAAAGGCTTTTAAAAATAGATTTTAGTGATTTTAATGGTTTCAAAAACTATTTCAAGGATTTTAATGGATTTTGTAGTTTGAATGGTTTTAAAGGTTGTAATGGTTTTAATAATTTTAAAGTTTTAAAAAATATTTTAATGGTTTTATGTTTCATAACGATTTAAAAAAGTTTCAATTGTTTAAAATGGTTTTATCGGGTTTTGATGGTTTTATAATGATTTTAAGTTTTTCAAAGGTTTTGATAGATTTTTTTTATTTTTATGGATTTATTAATTTTTGACATTAATTGATTTTACTGATTCAAAATGATTTTACCGATTTTACTCATTTTGAAGATTTTAAATGATTTTATTGATTTTGAATATTTTAAATGATTTTACTGATTTTACCGATTTTAATGATTTTGAATTTTAGTTGTTTCTACTGATTTTTATTCATTTTTAATTTTTTTTTTGACTTAACTGATTTTATGATTTTCATTAATTGTAATAGTTGGAAAGGTTTTAATGATTTGGAAAATATTTTATTAGTTTTTAATAGTTTCATGTAGATTTTTAAAGTTTCAGTGGGTTTAATTGATTTTATTACTTTTTAATGGTGTTAAATTTTTCGAAGGTGTTTAAACATTTTAAAGGATTTCAATGATTTTGAAACCAATTCTAATGGCTGTTTTTTTAAATGTTTAATTGTTTAAAAACAGTTTTTAATGATTTTAATGATATGTTTGGTTTTAGATGGTTAAACATTTTTTAATGAATGTAAATGAATTCAATAGTTTAAATTTTTAATGATTTTAACAGTTTTTCAATAATTTAAATACAATTGAATGGGTTTTATTGTATTTCAATGATATTGATGGTTTTTAATGATTTAGATTACTTTAAAAGTTTAAAAATTGTTGAACAGTTTTAAAAAAATTAATAAATTTGAATTTTTGAATTTTTCTTTTTTTTTTTTTTTTGAAAAACTTTCAGTAGTTTTAACTGTTTAAAATTATTGTAATATTTTTAAGGATTTTAAAGATATTTTAAAGTTTTAATGGTTATGAAAAGGTTTTAGTAATTTTAAAATAATTTGATTTAAAAAATTATTTAATGGTTTAAAAAAGAATTTAATGGTTTGAAAACATTTTAATGGTTTTTAAATGATTTTAACTGGTTTAAAAGAATTCTAAAAGGTTGATTATGGGTTTTATTAGTTTTGAATGGTGTTAATGGTTTTGAAAATATTTAAGTAGTTTTGTGGTTTTACGACAATTAAGTTTTAATTAATTTAAAAAAAATCTAATGGTTTTTAATGATTCTATTGGTATAAATGATTTTTTTCGTTTTTGATGGTTAAAAATATTTTTTGGGTGTAAATAAATTCAATAGTATTCAAAAAACATTAAAAAATTTCAATGGATTTTAATGATATCAATGATTTTACTAATTTAAATACTTTTAATGATTTCAATAAGTTTTAGCGGTTTTGAAACTTTTTTTGTTTAAAAAAAATAATTAGTTTTGAATTTTTTGAAACGGTTTTAAAAAGGTTTAAATAGTTTTAACAACGATTTTAATGGTTTTAAAAAGATTTTAATTTCCTTAAGAACTTTAATAGGTTTTTATCGATTTTATTGTTTTTTAATGGATTTTGATGCATCGTAATGATTTTATTGGTTTTGAAATATTAATGGTTTCGAAAAGGTTTTAATGGTTTTTAAAAGATTTTAATGGCTTTAATGGTGTTACTGGTTTTAATAATTTTAATGATTGGAAGATAATTAGTTTTGTATAGTTTTACAACGGCTTTAAAACGAGTTCTAATGGTTTTAAAAAATTTCAATAGCGTTAAATGATTTTCATGCTTTCTAATGGTTTTAAATGTTTTAACTTTTTATGGATTTCTTTCTCTCTCAATGATTTTATTACTTTTGAAATGGTTTAAAAAAATGTAATTGCATTTTGAAGATTTTAATTGCTATGTAAATATGTTAATGGCTTTAAAAGAATTTTAACAGGTTTTTTTATGGATTTTGTTGGATTTTAGGGCATTTAAATGATTTTACTTGTTTTCAATGGTTTCAAAAACTTTTTAATGGTTTTTAAAATATGTTATTGGTTTTTAATGGTGTTAGTCGTTTTAATGATTTTATGGATTTGAAAATATTATTTTTTTCTGGTTTTACAAAGATTTTGAAAGGTTTTCATGGTTTTAAAATATTTCTAATGGTTCGAAAGATTTCATTGGGTTTAAATGGTTATAAAAAGATTTAAATAGTCTTCAATGGTGTTAAAAATATTTTAATGGATTCAAATGTATTTTAATGATTTTATTGGATTTAAATAATCTTAATAAGCTGATTAATTTAAATGATTTTAACGGTTTTAAAATATTGTTTTGAAGAATTAGTTTTACAACGATCTAAGTAGAAAATAGTTTTTAAACAAATTTTGATATTTTTAGTGGTTTTAAAGATGTTTTAAAATGTTTTAATAATTTAAGGATTTTAATGGTTTGAAATTTTTTTTAGATTTCAATGTCTTTAAAAAATACCCTACAATTTAAAAAAAGGTTTGGATAATTAAAAAAAATTAATGGTTTTAAATGGTAATGGTCTTAATAGGATTAATGGTTTCAAAAAAAGTTTAATTTCTTTAAAAGAATTTTAAGTTTAATTACGTATTTGGTGCATCTATGGAATTTGCATTTTAATGATTTTACTGGTTTTGAAAATATTTTAATGGTTTTCGAAATATTTTATTCGTTTTTAATGGTTTTAAGGATTTTTTGGTTACTGATGAAAAAATATTATGATGCATGTAAATGAATTCAATAGTTTAAAAAATAGTTCAATGATTTTAAAAAGAATTTAATGAAAGATAATGTCTTTATAAGTTTTGAACTGATTTTGATAAATTTCAATGACATAAATGGATTTTAATGATAATGGATTTCAATCATATAAATGGATTTCAATCATATAAATGGATTTCAATAATATAAATGGATTTTAATGTTTTCAATAATTTTAATGGTTTTGAAAATTTTTAATGGTTTTGAAAAAAAAAACAATTAGTTTTGAAAATATTTTATTTTTTTCAAGCTGTTTCAATGATTTTGATGGTTTAAACATATTTTAAGAAATGGTTTTTGAGGAGATTTAATATTTTTATCAATTTTAAAGGTTCGAATGTTTTGAAAACAGTTAAGATGTTTCAAAACTGTTTAAATGTTTTTAAAATGTTTCAATAGTTTAAAAAATGTTAATGTTTCTTTAAAAAAAATTTCTGATTTAAACAAACATTTAATTGTTTTAAAAATTTTTTTAGTTGCTTTAAAATTTTAATGGGTTTTTATGGATTTTATTGGTTTTTAATCGATTTTTATGCAACTCAATGAGTTTACGGGTTTTGAAAAGGTTTTAGTGTTTTTTTTTCAAGATTTTATTTGTTTTTAATAATGTGTGTTAACGGTATTAATGATTTTATTGGTTTTAAAAATAGTTTTGTATGGTTTTAAAACTATTTTAAAAGGATTTAATGGTTTAAAAGTTTTTCTAATAGTTTTAAATGATTTTATTGCTTTTTAAGTTGTAAATGATTTAATTGATTTTTAATGGCTTCATTTTTTTTTTTTTTTTTTTTTTTTAAACTTTTAAACGATTTTGTTGTTTTTATTGGTTTGAAAAACAATTATTACTATTTAAATGGTTTAAAAAATATTTTAATGAGTTTTTCAATGGTTTTAAAAGATTTTAATGGTCTTCAATGGTGTTAAAATGGTTTGATACATTTTATTTGATTTTAATGATGATGGATTTAATTGATCTGAATGATCTTATTGAATTAAAAATTTTAATAGTGTTAAAATTAGTTTTAAAAAGATTTAAATTAAAAAAAATTGAAATATATTTTAATAATTTAAATGATTTTAAAGATGTTTCTAAAATGTTATAATAATTTGATAATTGTTTTTATGATTTTTATTTTGTTATTGATTTTAATGTTTTTAAAAAATATGCAATGATTTTTTAAAAAAAAAGGTTCTAATGATTTTAAAAATTGTTAGTTTTAGATTTTAATGGTTTTAAAATATTTATTATTAAAGTATTTTAATAGGTTTATTATGAATTTTTATGGTTTTTAATGGAATTAGGTGCATTCTAATGACTTTACTAGTTTTGAAAAGATTTCAATGGTTTCGAAACGGTTTCTAATGGTTTTAAAAATATTTTATTGGTAGTTTATAATGTTAATGGTCTTAAGAATTTTGTATGGTTTTACAACGAATTTTAAGTTTTAATAGTTTTAAATGATTTTATTGGTTTTTAATGGTTTTTATGTTTGGTTTTTGATGATTAAAAATGTTTTATTGGATAAAAATGAATTCTATAGTTTTAAAAAAAGATTTTAATAACGTTAAATGGATATTAATGATTTTATCGTATTTTAATGGGATCACAAGGAATTATATAATTTTTATGGTTTTGAAAATTAATGTTGAAAAAAATTTCTTTTTGAAACGGTTTTAAAGATTCTAATGGTTTAAAAAGAATGTAATGTTTTAAAAGGATTTTAATTGCTTTAAAAAATTTTAATTGGTTCTTTATGGATTTTATTGGTTTTTATTGGATTTTTATGCATCTTAATTATGATTTTGCTGGTTTTGAAAAGATGTCAGTTGTTTCAAAAAGGTTTTAATAGTAAAAGATTTTTAGTTTTTAATGGTGTTATTGGTTTTTTAATGATTTAAATGGATTTGAAAATATTTTGGTATGTTTTTTATATATTTTAAAAGATGGTTTTAAGTGATTGTATTTGTTTTAAATGACTTTATTGGTATTTAAATGGTTAAAAAATATAATGGTCTTCAATGGTGTTAAAAAGGTTTAAATGGATTTTTATTGATTTTATTGGATTTGACTGACAATGGATTTTTAATAACCTTAATGATTTTGAAAAATTCTCTTGAAGAGTTAATTAGGTTTAAAAAGATTTAAGTGAAAAATAGATTTTAAAGGTTTTTAACTTTTTGAATTGTTTTAATGGTTTTTTAAAAATATGTAATGATAAAAAAATAATGGTTTTAAAAGTAGCTCAGTGGTTTTAAAAAGATTTTAATTGCTTTAAAAGAAATTTATTAGAATTATTATGGATTTTATTGGTTTTTAATGGAACTGGGTGCATTTTAATGATTTTACTGGTTTTGAAAAGATTTTAATGATTTTAAAAATATTTTATTAGTTTTCAATGGTGTTATTGGTTTTAATGATTTAAATGGATATGAAACTATGTTTGTACAGTTTACATATTTTAAAAGATGGTTTTAAATGATTTTATTGGTTATTAATGGGTTTAAACGATTTTATTGTTTTTTAAATCATTTAGAAAATATTTTAGTTGTCTTCAATGGTGTTAAAATGGTTTTAATGGATTTTTAATGATTTTATTGGATTTGAATGACAATTGATTTTAATAACCTTAATGATCTTTTCGATTTAAATGATTTTAAAGGTTTTGAAAACTAATCGTTGTGAAGAGTTAGATTTAAGCGATTTAAATGGAGATTGGTTTTTAAACATTTTAATATTTTCAATGATTTTTTAAAGCTTTTTAACGGTTTAAAAATAGTTTAATGGTTTTAAATGACTCTTTCTCTTTAATGATTTTTTTCGTTTTTGATGGGTCAGCATTTTTCTATACACGTAAACGAATTTAGTTTTCATATAGTTTGAAGAGCTTTTAGTTTTTTCAAACTGCTTTAATAGTTTTAATGATTTAAAAAGATTTTAATGAAAAATGGTTTTGTAAAGATTTTAATATTTTAAATGATTTTGAAGATAGTAACGGTTTTTTTAATGCTTTTAAAAAGGTTTTTGAAAAACGTTTGAATGGTTTTGAAAAACGTTTTGAAAGGTTTTAAGAACGTTAATGTTTTTTTAAAACGTTTTAAATGGGGTTTTAAAAGATTTTAGTTCTTTGAAAACTATTTTAAGTTCTTTGAAAACTATTTTAATTGCTTTAGACGAATTTTAATAGGTATTTTTAGTTTTTGTTGGTTTTTAATGGACTCTGATGCATTTTTATGGTTTTGAAAAGATTTCAATGGTTTCGAAAAGGTTTTAAGTTTTTGAATGATTTTGTTTTTAATGTTAATGGATTTAGTGATTCTTTTTTTTTTTTTTGAAAATATTGAAATAGTTTTATAGGGTTGTACAAAGAGTTTAAAGGAATCAATGGTTTAAAAAATGGTTTAAAAATGTTTGAATGGTTTTAAATGATTTTTTGGTTTTTAAATGGTGTTGAAAATATTTTAATGGTCTTCAATGGTGTTAAAATGGTTATAATGGATTTTAGTGATCTTAATGATTTAAATGATTTTAATGGTTTTGAAAATTTTTAATTGTTTCGAAAAATTGATTCCTTTTCAAACGAATGGTTTTTAAATGATTTTGTTCTTAATGGTGTTCATTATTTCGAAAATATTTCAATAAATTTTATCTAGTTTTAAAACTATTTTTAATGGTTTAATAATGTTACTGGTTTTTAATGGTTTTAATATTTTTGGTTTCTGTTGCTTTTAATAATGTTTAATGGATGGAAATGAATTAAATGGTTTTTAAATATTTCAATGATTATAATAAGGATTTATGTTTTTTTAATTCGAATGGGTTAAATAATGTTCAAGAATTGTATTCGATATTAATGGATTTCAATAATAGTGATGATTAAAATTACATTAATGACAAATCATTGAAATATGATATTAATGATTTTAATGGTTTTACAAAATTTACATTGTTCTGAAAATTTTATCAGATTTGAAAATAGTTCAATTTTTTTGAGATGGTTTTAATGGCAAAAGTATTTTAATTTTAACTGGTTTTTGATGCGATTTTAATTTACTTGATTTTAACGTTTTAATGGTTTTAAAAAGGGTTAAATGGTTTTAAAAGGAAGGTTTGAATGGTTTTAAAAAAGGTGTTAATGATTAAAAACTTTGTTTTTTAATGATTTAAAAAAACTTTTAATCGTTTTTCAAATATTTTACTTTTTTAAGATTTTTAATAGGTTTTGTATGAATTTCAATGGTTTTCATGCTTTTAATGTTTAGAAGGTATTTAAATGTTTTTATATAGTTTTACAAAGATTTTTAACGTTTTAATGGTTTAAATTATGTTTCAAATGATTTTATTGGTTTTTAATGGTTTTAGAGGATTTTTTTGGATTTCAATGGGTTTAAACGATTTTAATGGTAATTGCTTTATAAGAATTTTACAGGTCTTTATTGGATGTTCATGCATCCTAATGATTTTGCTGGTTTTGAAAAGATTTAACGGTTTTGAAAAGGTTTTGATATGTTACTGAAGATTTTATTGGTGGTAATTGGTTTAATGAAAATACTTTCATGGCTTTACGAAGTTTAAAAGTTTCAATGGTTCTAAAGTTTTTTTTTTGGTTTTAAATGATTTTTTTTTTGTTTTAATGGTTTTAAATGATTTTTTTGTTTGTAATGGTTTTAAATGTTTATTTTTATTTTTAATGGTTTTAAATGATTTTATTACTTTTTAAATACTTTAAAAAATATTGTAATGGCCTTCAATGGCGTTTGAATGATTTTACAGAATTTCGGTGAATTTTATGATTTAAAAAAATCTAGTTTTTTAAAGTATTTGATAGATTTAACAGAATTTATTGATTTAATGAATTTTAATGGTTTTTTTTTTCATTTTTTTGACTTTAATTGATTTTTTTAATTTACTTTAATGGTTTAATCGTTTTTTGTTTTGATTTTCATCGATTTCAATGGTTTTAATGATTTTCATTAATTTTAATGCTCTCAATAATTATATATATATATATATATATATATATATATATATATATATATATATATATATATATATATATATATATATATATATATATATATATATATATAGAGAGAGAGAGAGAGAGAGATGTAGATTTTCTTAATGGCTTTATTGGTTTCTGATTGTTTTGAAAGAATTCAGTGGTTTTAAAAAGATTCCAATGGCTTGAAAAAGATTTTTAGGGAATTTATGAATTTTTTTTTTTAAATTTGTTTTATGATTTTGCTGGTTTTAATGATTTTAATGGATTTTCATGGGTTGTAAAGGTTTTAAATTTTTTTTCTTTTTTAATGGTTTTAAATCATTTTTTAAAGATTTTAAATGGTTTTGTTTTTGACACTTTATTGCTCTTTAAATGTTTTTTGAAAGATTTTAAATGTCTTCAATGGTTTTAAAGATTTTATTTAAAACCTTTATATTGGTTTTTAATGGATTGTATTGATTTTGAATGAATTTTGATGCATTTCAGTAATTTTACTGGTTCCGAAAAGGATTTTATGGTTTTAATTTTATTGCTTTAGAAAATATTTTACTAGTTTTACATGGTTTTACAGCGATTTTCAAGTTTAATGGTTTTAAAGTGTTTCTAATTGTTTTAAATGAGCTCATTGGTTTTTAATGGTTTTGGATAATTTCTTCGGGTTTTAATGGCTTTAAATATTTTATATTTTTCTAAATGGTTTTAAAAAGATTTTCAGGAATTTTAATGAGTTCATGGATTTCAAGTATTTGATTGTTTAAAAAAGATTTTGATAGATTTTATTGATTTAACGTATTTTATTTTAATAATATGAATTGATTTAATGGATTTTTTTTTTTCATTTCAATGGATTTTAATGCATATTTTTCTGCATTTGAAGATTTTAAAGCTTTTATTAAAATGGGTTTTTTCATTAAGAATGAGTCTCTGTGTTGGAGATTTCATTGCTTTTTGTTTTTCAAAACAGGATTTTCATTTTTAAACGGTTTTGAAAACATTTAATGGTTTTGACATGATTATAAAGGTTTTTAAAAAAGATATGAATGGATTTAAAACTATTTTAATGTTCTAATGTGTATTTTAGTGTTTGAATGAGGCTTTTTATGTTTCAATAAGGATTTTAATGTTTTAATAAAGATTTCAGTGGCTTTAATGTTACTAAAAGGTTGTTTACTGTTATAATTTTTTATTGTAATAAAAAAATGATTTTAGTAACTTTTAATATTTCCTTAATCTATTTTGCACAAATGATGCATTTTTGCACTTTTATTTACCCTTCGTTCCTGGAATTTTAAGCTTAGACTTATAACCTTTTGAACCTTTTTGAACGGCCGCGGACAAATATGCCTTGCTCAGTCGATGCGTTAACTGCCGCGGGCGACATTACCAAGGCTTTCGTATTCAATATTTTATAAATTAATTTTTCTCTTATACTTTATTTCACGAAAGTAAAGATTTTAGACATAAAAACCTGCACTTATTCCAACCATAACTTACCGCGACTATGTAAACAAAACAGTCGTACTATGGAGTGAATCTTGGACTATTTGTTTCGGCGGTAAAGGGGTTAATATGGATATTTTGCAGAACAAGGAACCATGATGTACCATAATGTGAAGTATTGGAACAATTTTTTGCTGTTGTAAAAGAATGACTGACACAGTGTTTTTTAACTACGTAGACTTTCTATTTTCTACGGAAATGTCGCCTAAATCAAAACCGCGTAAAAATAAGACAATACAGTATCGAAATAGGGGATGGGTACCATACATGAAAAAAGATACGGCATTCTAATGATAAACAAATATATACCGGGTGATCCAAAAGTTAGGACGAACTTTAAAAATGAATAATTTGAAAACCAATAAAGATAAAAAGATGCGGTTTGAAATAAACTGATAGAAACGAAGACGGACTTTGTGTGGCAACTAAAAAAAAATAGTGCGGTTGGCGACTAAAAGATTGCGCTGAAGTTTTTAATTCTCCATATTTTTTAAATTCAGTTTAACCAAGAGGGCTTTCTCAAATATGGACACCATTTCGATGCATTTCAGCTTCGACTGCCATTGCCTGCTGCAGATGCTCTTTTTTATATTTTTTGCTGCTTTTCATTTTCTTACATCAGAAATCAGACAGCGTCATCTGTTGGTCGCTAAGAGAACTGTTTTTGTTTCGTTGCTAAACAAAACCCGTTTTTTTTCCATCCGTTTATTGCAAACAGCATCTCTTTATCTGTAGGTGTATACTCAGTTTTTATCGCAAAGCAACACAAGTAACGCCCACTTAAAGGTAAAAACCTTCATATTTCAATATTTGTGAGATTGTTGTTGAAGCACCAAAAAAGTTCCAAGCAAAAATGGAGAGCTTCTGCGTTCTAGAGTGGAGTTTAGCGAGAGAGGTGAAATTTGTACCTCTAGCATATCCCACATATTTTCAATGAGAATCGGGCCAGAGGAGCGAGAGGGCCGCTGCGAGCGCTGGATATCTTGCCCTTCGAAGGAAGCCGTGCATCAGTACCACACATGAACAAGGCGCGATATCCGTGTCTATGAATCCAGGATCTACCCTCCGGAAACAGTTTCAAAAATGACTAAAAAGTACTCGTATATGAATACATAGCTGAGTCAAGAGTCAAAATTGCGCTAACTATGTGGTATTCAAATTTGAAATACTCAAATGATCTCGTCCGATTTTTTTTTTTTTTTGAATGTAAGTCTAAAAACGTTGTAGGCGGAATTTTTGCATTTGAGGTATTCAATTCAAATGTAGGAACTATTCTTTTGAATTAACTTACCATGCGTTTGACACAAACTTTTGTAACTATTTTACTATTTCATTCAGTTTCAAATAAAACATCACCAATGGTAAGTTTCCTAGCGTGAGAAAATGTAACGAAGGTGAAATCCAAAAATGGTTGTGATCTAAAGAAGGAAAATTATTGTGAGCTTACTCTATCAGAAATCCATTCCTTAACCAGAAAGCAAAATCTTTTTGAAATCGCGCATTCCACCAGCCCACCACTGGTATGCAACCAAGAGCCCTGGTTTATCAAATTTTTTGCAATGGTCCTCGTCCTCTTCAATCAGCCATGGCTCAATTCCGTAGTTTATATTTAAAGTTTTTAAGGTTTTACAGCAGGGAGAATATTTTCTCTCCTTGTTCCTGTCTCCTTTCTGCAAGTCTTTTTCATCTTGCTTTTATTAGCGCCGAATGGAGGCAGCTGTGTGATGAGCAGGATCTAAGTTAAGAGGTTCTAGAGCGTCGGGATCTTTCAAACCTGGATTTTTAATCCCTTCCCCTTTGTGACGTAGCAAACCTTTTTTAATGCGAAAATGATATCACTCTTTTTCCTCCCCCTCCCCGTTGGAGTTTTTCTCATTTTTTCCAGTGTAAACGGTTTTTCCCCTTTTATCACCATTTTTGATCCCCTCCCCTTTGTGATTTAGCAAACCTTTTTTAATAAGAAAATGATGTCACTGCTTTTTTTTTTCCTAATTTTTCCTCCCCTCCCCATTGGAGTTTTTCTCATTTTTTCCCGTGTAAACGGTTTTTCCATTTTATCACCATTTTTGATCCCCTCCCGTTTGTGACTTAGCAAACCTTTTTTAATGCGAAAGTGATGTCACTCCTTTTTTTCCTAATTTTTCCTCCCCTCCCCATTGAAGTTTTTTCTCATTTTTTCCTGTAAACGGTTTTCAGTTTTTTCACCATTTTTGATCCCCTCCCCTTTGTGATTTAACAAACCTTTTTTAATGCGAAAATGATGTCCCTCCTTTTTTCCTCCACTACCCATTGGAGTTTTGTCTCATTTTTTCCCGTGTAAACGGTTTTTTCGCTTTTATCGCCATTTTTGATCCCCTCCCCTTTGTAACTTAGCAAGCCTTTTTAAATGCGAAAATGAAGTCACTTCATTTTTTCCTCCCCTCCCCATTCGAGTTTTTTCTCATTTTTTCCCGTGTAAACGGTTTTTCCCTATTATCTCCATTTTTTATCCCCTCCCCTTTCTGACTTAGCAAACCTTTTTTAATGCGAAAATGATGTCACTCCTTTTTTTCCTAATTTTTCCTCCCCTCCCCATTGGAGTTTTTTCTCATTTTTTTTCCCGTGTAAACGGTTTTTCCCCTTTTATCACCATTTTTGATCCCCTCCCCTTTGTGACTTAGCAAACCTTTTTTAATGCGAAAATGATGTCACTCCTTCCCCCCCTCCCCATTGGAGTTTTTTCTCATTTTTTCCCGTGTAAACGGTTTTCCCCTTTTTTCACTATTTTTGATCCCCTCCCCTTTCTGACTTTGCAAACCTTTTTTTAATGCGAAAATGATGTCACTCCTTTTTTTCCTCCCCTCCCCATTGGAGTTTTTCTCATTTTTTCCCGTGTAAACGGTTTTTCCCCTTTTATCACCATTTTTTTAATCCCCTCCTCCCTTTGAATTATATGGAGAAGACCCTTGTTGCTTCATAAACGCTGAATATTGAATCAGTGCATTTGGTTCATTACAGTAAGGGGTGAGTGTTACTTGGTTTCACGAGGTCGTAGGTTCAGTAAAAGTATTTGGATAATTTCTCTAATTTTACCTCTCACTTGAAAGAGACAATCAAAAACTTGAGCAGCTTAATTTACTGCACTGTCATGATCCCACGACAGAAATGGTGATAACTACTTAACGCCAGACGAATATTTTGCTGATATGATAAAAAATGCTACTTATGTCGGACTTTGTGAGTTAATAGCAGCAGGATTAATATTCCCATTTAAGTTTGGATACTTAGTTACTGGGATTCAAGAATTTCTGTCTAAAGTTTATCCAGACAGTGTTCATATACATGACAAGCCTATTCAATGGTTATGTGAGCGTGCCATACTTACTCTAAAGAACGATCAAGCAGCAACTATTAACGATATTCTGCTCCTGTCGAATTAGAGCGAAGAAAAGGTCTATATTTCGATTAATACTGTGGTTAATACAGATGACGCTACTAATTACCCTGTAGAATTTTCAAATTCATTGAAACCGCCAGGTTTGCCTTATGCCCTAGGTTGTTCTGCATGTGAGCACTCCAATTATGCTGTTGCGAAATTTAAAACCACCAAAACTTTGTAACTGTACGAGACTGCAAGTGAAAGCATTACATCGCAATGTAATGGAAGCCGCTATATTAACTGGGTGTGCGAAAGGGCAAATTGTATTTATACTACGAATCCCATTAATACCGAATGATATCCCGTTCGAATTTAAACGATTACAGTTTCCCCTAAAAGTCTGCTTTGCCATGATAATAAACAAGTCTCAGGGGCAAATTCTCTAATTTGCGTGTATTGACTTAAGAGAACATTGATTCTCTCAACCTTTTTTTTGCATTAATGAGTATTTTATAATATCTATACATCACAGTTTTAATGCAGCAGTAAAGTGCAAATTTTAACACAAATTTTGAAATTTAGTTATCTTTCTATGCCACATTTTTTAATTCCTTGATACCAATAGAACGTAAACAATTTTTTTAAAATTTATCAATGCAATCTTTTTACTTTCATATATGGGTCGTTCTCCAGAAAACGTAACTTTTGAAAGGAAATATTTTTCAATTTCGAAACCTTTTGTTCCCCCCCCCCCTTTTTTTCCCCTTCTCACATGAAAGTGTTACCTACTAGAAGTAACCATAAACAATGGCCCAGCTAAATTCCAATTATTTTACTCGTAATTAAAAAAAAAATAAAAATGCCTTCTTCACAGAAATTAAAAAAACGAGTTGAACATCACATGACTTCTTTTTACTCCAATGTAATGTCATTTTCCCATTATTGGCAATTTTAATGTGATTCAATAGTTTACTCTCTAAATATCACCAACAGTGGCCAAATTAAAACCAAATTTTTTTAAAAAAAATCGCCAAATTTGTCGCCAAGTCGGCGACAAAAACTTGGCGACCAAAAGACTTATGATATATCGCCAACTGTCCAACAAATTATAACACCACTTGAGTTTACATCGAAATTAACAATAATTTCCCCCGAAAAAGGGGCAAAAGATCCTCTTAGAACATCCGAATGCAACCAAAACGGAAGGTGCACAACTAGATCCCACTAGGAGTCTACGGAGCAAATTTCAACTTTCTAGGACATTCCGTTCTTGAGTTATGCGACATATATACGCACGTACATACAGAAGGCACGAAAAAATTCGTTGTAATTAACTCGGGGGTCGTCAAAATGGATATTTCGGGTGTCTGTACGTTCCGAGGCATATATCCACGTGTGTTTGGGTCGAAAAAAAACTCAACGTTTATTCGGGGGTGAGAAAAATGGAAATTAAGGCCGATTTTTGAGTGAAAATTTTTTCGCGAATGCAATGCTTCCTTTTTTGTAAAAGGAAGTAAAAAGAAAAAAAAAACTTAATGCTTAAAAATCGAGGTTATATTTCGTGGTTTACCGCGAGTGATTAGTATCTTTTCGAGTTACATTACCAAATTATATGTATTAAATAAAAAATAGCAGTAATTCATAACTTTTTGTTCCTTATGTACATACTAGCATATTTTAAATACTTCACTCTAAAACTTTTGACTTATCACCAACTCTATTAAAAACACTTCTTTTTTAAATTAATTTTCAATCAAAACACTAAAAGTTCTTTCAAAAATCATGTTTATTATACTGTGTTGCCCACAAAATGAAAGACAATACATATAAAAAGAGCCACAGCATGAGAGTTTAGGTGTCTTACAAAATAAATCCAAACTCAAGTATAAGTAAGCAATAAATAAATACCTTTTTTCCAAGGAATAATAGGAAATATCCAACATTGTTTAACACAAATGATCATTTGTGCATTGTGCGCAATTTGTGTATATTTCCTGTTACAAGTATAAGTAGTTATGATTACCGGTCGGCAAAAGTATTTGCATTATATTTTTTTTCCTGCAAGTTGTTTACTTCTTTTCACAGAATTTTTTAAAAATACCACCTCTTCAACTGCAACACAGATGTGTGGACAGGTGTCTTTGAGTCCATTTTATCACTTGATAAAATTTTAATGGTCGATTCCTGGTATTTTTTTAATCTAAAATTTTTAAATTTTTTATCCAATTTAAAAAAAAAAATATTTGATCTGCAAAAAAATTTAAACGAAAACAAACAGCTACGTACTGATATTTCTTTACCTCCAATCCGATGGAAAACATAGACTAATTACAAAGTAATGTGCAGTCATAGATAAATTATTTGATAGGATACTAATGTCTGCCCAGTCATAATCATGCCTCTACTTGACGCATTTTGTATAGTATAATTTTATGTTCTGTCAAGAAAGGTAGATTTTACTTGCAGTTTAACACGAAAAGTCCTCGTGAGCTTTAACTTACTCTATCTATAGATGATATCAAAACAGCACAGGCCATGTAGAATTCGTGATAGGTCTTAAGTTTTTTTGTGCGCTGTGAGGATAAAATATGCATCTAAAAGTGGAAAATTTGGAAACTAGTCTTTACATAAAGAACAAAAAATTATAAATTACTGCTATTTTTTATATTACAACACATTTTATCTGCTATCTCTATTTTAAAATTTTGTAGCAATGAAGTAGCGTAACAACCCCAGTAATTGGCAGATCACCAGTGATTGGCACTTCCAACAAAAATGCCCTAAAATAAGATTAAAAGATTAATATCAACTCCTGTAAAAGTATTAAACTATGTATCAACTGAATGTACATTTACTTTAAAGATTATAACTTCGATTTTTTACTAAATGGTAGCAGTGCATAGCAAAGAGAAACCGTTGTGGCTTATGTCAGATCAGAATTTTTTGTTGCAAAAGCTTCTTCTCTGGTTTGAGGGAAGCATGCATATTGATCCATTAAAATCATGACTTAAAAAATATTTTAAATTTTTGTTGTCAACAGTAATGTTTCGTTGAAAGGTGTTACTTTAAGTGAGAAGAGGTATATTTTCCCCCTTTTTAGATTTTTGAGGCAATGATGGATGCCATTTAGTGGTGCTAGGACCATTTAATGGTGCTGGTTTTGCTAATCCCCAGAAATTGGCACATGTGCCAATAGTCACTAATGTGCAATCTGGCACTAGTTTTAATTCTGATGCTTTTGCTGCAACAATATTATATAAGTTGTACTATTCAAATGAATCCTACAGAATCTACTGTTAAATTTTTAAAAGAAACAATAAAAAACCAATATGTTTGACCTTCACAGTCAGATATTATGAGTGTAAAGAATCATCTCATTTTTTATGGTTCCTTAGAATCATCAGGTAAGGGTTCTTTTTTGTGGAAATAGCTATCATTCGTAAAATCAAAACTGCATACCGAGTGATGAAACAGCAATAATCTCGATATTTTTTTTCATGTAACACTCCAAATTAATTTCGATTTTTGTAAAATACTTTTAAACATCGAAATTTGTGGTTTAACCTTAATTTATGTAAAATTACCTACTTTAAATTAACATAAATTATGTTTCTTATGATGATGAAATTTGTATGTAATCTAAAAGTGAAAAATAAAGTGATTTTCCTAGTCCATTAACGTGCGCCAATCACTGAATTACAAGATGTAATACACTGGGGTATCAGGTGCCAACTTCAGGTGGTAACTTTTTATACATATATTTTTATAAAAATATATATTCAAATATTTTTGCTTTTAGTGAACTAAAGAGATGCACAGATGTGCATTCTTTGATACAAAAATTTTTACAAGAGACTATTTTAGCTTAAGGACAAACTCTTAAAGTGTTAATTACCGGGGTCATTACCCTAACCCGAAAAGATATTGATCATTAAAAAATAAAATATAGTGCAGGAAAGTTATTTTTGCAATTATCTTACACCAAACAGACTTCACACCAGAGTTTATGCGAAACTCATCAAGTTTACTCTTATCAAATAGCAAATTCATCAATCTGAGGTAAAACCAAACACATGGAGCAATATTTCATGTTATTCTTCATTTGAAGTATTTTTATTAACAAGGTTATTCATATATACAGGGTATTTCCGAACTCTTAGGAAAACTTTATTGGATGTTAATACACATCTGGACAAACAATATAATGTCGAAAATAGTGGTCCCAAACGTCTCCGAAGGAGATAGGCGCCATTAAAGTTTAGGAAATTCCAGAATACTCTAGGCGTTTCATTTTTTGACTGAAAATAAAAAAAGGCATATTAAACGACTGCCTGTGAATGGCCCACCGAGATTTTTTTACTAGATGTTTTAACTCGCTTAAGGTACCTGTGCATAATTTTTTGTTAAAACAAAGGGGGCCTGTTGTGAGTAAATTTCTGGCAAAGTTACTCCGTTTTCCGAGTGGAAAAGTTGAAAGTAAACCCTTGCTACTATACTGAACAAAGTTAAAAAATATAATAGCCATTTATACCTGTCTTTGTGTCAATTAAAATGGCGGCAGAAAGATCATCTTGGCATATCTTTAAAGACCCGTAACTTTTCAACCCCTTCATTAATCCCAGTATAATTTATATTTTCATAATCAGCATCAAAAATTCTAAAAGTACGTCATAATTGAATGAAATTAGAAATTGTGGACGTTTTTTTCAAAATATTCTGGGTGATTTGACATGGAATAACTCAAGCTAAAGTTAGATATTTAAAAAAAAAAAAAAAATAGTTCGGTATTTAATCAGTATTAGGACAGTATTTTATAAAACTTGGTCTGTAAAATCAGTATTTTTTACCTTCCAAACAGGTGTACCCCCCGATTCCCTCAAAGCTTCCAGTGAAGTCTTTTAAAGAGTGAGCCGTTCTTCGGTTTTTTTTTTTTTTTTTTTTTTTTTTTTTTTTTTTTTTTTTGGGGAACGAAGCGTCACCTTAGTCAAACTCGCCAAATCCCGTTGAGTCACCATTTTGATGTGATTTTCAAAACCGTGTGGAACAGAACTTTAGGTAAGGCAGCTACATTATTTTGATAAACCGAAACTTTCTGATTTACAAAATGGGTTTTACAGAGCATTGAAAAAAGCGAGGTATCTTACCACACCCTGTTTTTTAAAAACATTCGTTATGATGTATTAAGAACCATCTTTTGTTGTCGTTTCAATGTCCACCTCTCTGGTTTAACTCTCCTCAGTCTTCAAAAGTCCTCAAATTTTCGTTTTTTTAAATGTAGAGGACATTTAAGTGGTTCTACTTAATTAAAACTAGAAAATCTAAAAAATCACATTTTAACACCGAAAAACTTTTTTCTGTCATTCACTTCTTGGATTTTTTCTTAGAATAATTTCAAAAAATCCAAGTCCATCAATGACAGAACACTGCTTTCGTTTTGGTTTTATATGCATTATTTTTTATCAGTTGAGATATGAGAAAAGGTAATTACAGGGTGTCTTTTAATTAACCTAAAACTTTAAACTGAAGTAACCCAAGAAGCGTTGCAAATAGCACAATGAATTTTTTTATTGAAATGAACACCGGAAAGGAAATTAAGCAGAATGTTTTCAAAATTAGAACCTTTAAAGGTGATACAGTGACATAACCTAGTCACGAAGGAATCAGTAACTCGTTCGAATGTTTCTCTTAACACTTTCAAATGAGGCCGTTGTAGACTTCTTGAGGCTATTGAGGTTGCTCGGCTTCTTCTGGTACACTAAGTCTTTCATGTGAACCCAAAGAATGAAGTCGCACGGATTCATATCCGGTGAATACAGTGACTGCAATGCATCAGGATGGTTGTTCGGATATTGATAAGCAATAACCTTGGTTCCAAGCACACTATTATTGGTGTCAAACACTCTAGAAGGCAGAAAAAAATTAACAATGAATATACGATCTCCGGTTGAATATCGCACTTTGGGAGATATTTTCGATATCGCGTGAAACCAACGTGAAACATTTAGCAGTAAGTTACCGTTCCTAAGCCAGGGCTAAGGCAGATCTACACACAATATACCATACAGTCCCCGTTATCACATCTTGAAAATTCCAGTTTCGTTCGTATTAGAACTCATCAGTCAGGATTAGTGAATAACCGAGCTGGAGGCAGATGTCATCTCACTGAAGCTGAGAGTGACCTGAGATGAGTGAGTCGAGATGACGTCGGCCTCCAGCTCGGTTATTCACTATTCCTGACTGATGAGTTATAATAAGAACGAAACTGTAGTCTCAGGATGTGATAACTTGGCTGAATGGTTTATTGTATGCAACGTGAAACAATTTCCTTTTTATACCCTCCGCCACTGCATTAGTTAGCAGCGCCAAGTAGTGATTCTATGCGAAGTTATTTCTTTTAAACTGTGTGTAGGTTAATTATAAGGCACCCTGTACTTCATTTTGATTTAAATTGAGACTGCATAACTCTGGTTTCTTTTTAGACCCTGGCAAGAAATATTGCCTTTCATATAACTTCAATTTTTGACATAAATACTTTTTGTTTCCAATTTGATTATCAAGTGGCACACACATCTTCTTTTGTAACTTTATATCTCATCTAGACAATTAAGAGAAGGCAGAAATTCAACTTCTCTATCTCTACTAATAATAAAGCTGAAAGTCTCACTGTCTGGATTTCTGTCTTGATCTCTGTGTCGCGCATAGCGCCTAGACCATTCGGTCGATTTTCATGAAATTTGGTACAGAATTAGTTTGTAGCATGGGGTGTGCACCTCGAAGCGATTTTTCGAAAATTCAACTTTGTTCTTTCTCTATTCCAGTTTTAAGAACATTTTACCGAGCAAATTATCATAACATAGAACATAAGCGACCAAATGAACATAGCAAATTGGCGAGAAATTCATGATCTATTATTTGTAAATGTACAAGCTAACGAAATGACCTTTTAATTTTTTACTTCGGGCAAAGCCGTGTGGGTAGCGCTAGTTCAAAATTAAATGGTAACTAATCGTTTCTTAAACTGTTCTTCTTTACAGAAATTATCGATGTGATTCTGTACTCAATTCTAGATCCAACAGGGAAAATTTCTCACTGGTTTCAAAGTAAAAAATATACTTTTTAGCATAAACTGATAAGTTTTTATTTAAAAAACGTGTTTTGCAAAAAAATAGAATTGAAAAAGCTAAAGTTTTTATTCAATATTTTCAAACAAACAGCTTCAAAAAGGTTAAATTACAAAATAACACATGTTATTTGTTAATATATTAGTCACTGATAAAAAAAATATTTCAACCATAGATTTCTATTTGTGATACTTCATTGAGGATACTTTATATATAAAAGGGTGGTGCATAATTAAATGTTTAAAAAAGTTCGAATTTCTGTAGGTCTTACCCTTTTAATTTGCTCCTTTTGATTAATAAAAAGCACTAAGTACGAAATTTGAAATGAAAATTCTAGTATTTAGAGGGCTGCTCAACTGACCTAAAGTTTATTACTATGAGAAAACAATAATAAAAAGTATGAGTTAGGAATTTATTTCTACAGTCTATATAAATTAGCTGATACTAAAAAACATGTTTGATTTTGGATCCATTTAATTGATTCTTCACCATCCGAGAAAAAATTATAATTTTTACGAAGTCTCAGACATAATCGTTTTCCTGCTATTGGGATATATTTATTATTCGGTGATTCACTATAACTTGTAACTGAAAGTAGCTGCGTTTCATCATGTGTTACCTGATTAGTTTGAAATCCTTAGCATGATTTTATGCTACTTCGCATTTAAAGCATTAATTGTTTGTTTTTAGCGCTTTCGTAACCTTCTCGTTACGCCCACAGTGCTGAATCAACTGAAAGAAAACCTACTAGGAGGTTTGAATAGTGAAATGGATTTTAGATGTAAGTTTAAACTGAGACATGACAAGGGGAACTGAACTAGTTTAGTTGCACAAGACTTTTGATAAAGCACATTTCATGGATATTGTTGGATATGCCCTCCAGTTTTCAATAGCTTCCAACAACTGCTATCTTAAAAAAATTCCAGCGGTTTTAACTCAGACTGAGTAAATTTTCACTTCTTTCCAGATTCGAAAACGCACTTTTCTTATAGGAGTGAATTTCATTCTTTTTGCGGAGCGGTTGTTTTCACTCCTTTTGGATAAGCTAATTTCACTCCTTTTAGATAAGCTAATTTCACTCCCTTTTGATTAGTTATTTTCACTCTTTTTTAAAGACTAAATTAATATCCTAAATGAGTGGCTGCTTTCAGTTTTGGAAAGCCGATATTTCACTATTTTTTAGAATAAAATAGGTAAAATTATTTCACTCTCATTTGGTGAAATTGATTTTTAAACGTGTTTCATGTGCTTATCCTGTGTATTTGAATTTTAAACTGTTATTTCATTTGAAAAAAAATAGTTTTTAGGTAAAAAAATGTAAAAAAAAAAACTTTTTAGTGTTTCCGAAGAGGATGCACAAAAACTGTATGGTAAGTACGAAGAATTTTCTTTTTTATTAAAACTTTAACTGGTAATATTTCTTGAACTACTCGTATATCGTTACAAATCAACCTCGTGCAATATTACGTACATCTCTGAATCTAAAGATTGAAATAAAATTAAAAAATGCACACAGTTCCAAATAAATAGATTTAAAATTTTGAAACTCTATATTGATATTCTCGGTGTGCTTTTTAACATTAATAATGTTTTAACGTTACATCAGTCCAAATTAATTTAAAAAATGACTCATAAATTATGACGAGATACGTTTGAATTCAATTTTGTTTCTTCGGGGCCATTCATTAATTGCGTAAGGACAATTTTGGCAATTTTTTACCTTTCCCTCCCCTTATGTAAGGGTATGTAAAATCCCCCCCCCCCCATCTTAAGTAAGATTCTTTTTTTTCTTCATAATAATAAAATAACAAATATTACATAGCTGGGATCGTTCTTAAATAACTAGCATTATTTATTTTTTAAACCTTTTTGAGTCAAGAATATTTACTGTAAGGAACCAAAGATGGTAACTACTGTTTCAAATGTCATATTTTTGATTCGATGAACGAAACAAAATTGTTGATGAAAGTTTCATTAATTTGGAAGAAAAAGTTACAAAAAGTTCGCCGTAACATTGCTCGTGGGTGATTTGTAACGATATACGAGCAGTTCAAGAAATATTAACAGTTACAAATTTTAGTAAAAAAGAAAATTCTTCGTACTTACCATGCAGTTGTTGTGCATTGCCTCCAGAAACCTCATTCGGCAACAAAAACTTTTAATTCATCAAATGAAGACACAGTTAGATCGCGACATCCACTTGGTACTCGTGACCAACGTTAGTTAAGCCGAACATGGAGGTATGGAAGATTCTCCCTAAACAAAATCACGTGACATAATCGGGCCAAAGAAAATGCTTTTGAGTCCTTCTTTTAAAGAATGTTTTTTTATTTTTCGCTCATCAAAAGGAGTTTCCGAATTTCACGCCAATAAGAAAAGTTTTAGTCTTGGATTTTTCGTAAAGCGTCTTTTTTTCGATAAAGTTAGCCCTCAGAAAGAATGAATGCACACGCAATAATTTCACTCTTTTTAAGAGTTATTTTTTCGTTCTTTTGAATTAAGAGTGTGCACCTCTCCTGTTCCTGATGAAAACTAGACAATTGGTAGTAGCTGTTGAGATCTTTCCCCAGTAACTAAAACTAGCTGGCACTTCAGCCTTTTCAAATAAGTGGCATATTAAGTTCAAACTTAGCCATTGTATCTGCATATTTTTGAGCTCTTTGTTTTTATAAGTTGCGCCATAGAATGAAGCTATCATGCTACCTAACTTACACCCTACCTAATGTTAAACCATATACCTAACTTATAAAAAAAATCATCAATATTGCGTCCTGAACTTTTTATGGTTCTTTCTAGCAGTTTCCGATTAAACTTGACTTTTAACTCAAGATTTTTTTTTCCTGCTACTTTCGGTCATTTGTCTTTTTTTCCCCTTTCAGAACTTTTTCTTATGTAATTTTTATTGTCAACTTCCATCATATATTCAGACCTATCCTTCATCTTTTGTAGTATTAAAAAGTATTTTCCTTTTTTTCTACAATGGTTAAGCCATCGGGGTAGCAACATCTAACGAACGTTCAGTTTAGAAAAAGCTGACTTCTTCGTTTGCTGAGTAGATCAGTTTTGGTTTTCTTTAAACGCTGTTCTTGAAATAACTGTTCAAGTTTTATTGAAACACTGTTTCTCTCTCACTGGGGTTCTTGCTATTTGCCAAAACATTTTATTTCTTGAATGGTCAGAATTGAAGCTTCAATTCAAAATGCCGGTCAATTAGCTGTTGTAGTTCGAAGTATCACATTTTAATATTGGTGGAAAAAATTCTCTTATAGCTAAAGACGTGTTTCTTGATGAATAATCGTTTGCCTTGTATACCCTACGTAATCCAATTCCTTCATATTTTACTTGAAGTCCTCTGCAAGGACCAATAACAAGTTCTCAAAACCAGCAAAGTAAGCGTTTCTTTGAATCGTTGTTTAGAAAAGCATCCGACAATTGTCTTGTAGAACTTGCAATTTTAAATTAGTGTACAGGTCCATGTTACGCGGAAATTCGTTCTTTTCTTTAAAGTTTAGCTTTCTCGAACCATACAAACATAAATTTTAAGGATATAGTTTACGAGGCTAGGTTTTTTGAGAGCAAGATAAATGTCACATTTGCATTTCTGTATTGCATTGACAATGTCCATCACATCAGTGGCGGATTCAGATGATCCTCTAGGGAGGGGTGATTGGTTAACGAATAATATGGGGGTTGGGGGAGGGGTAGTCCCCATCCAAAATATATTTTTTTAAGTTTTAAAACTGGATTGTCTTTTTCCATATAATTATTATTTTTCATTCTGCGGTAAAAAGAGTTTAATGTTGGAAGTGCTTTGAGTACAAAAAATGAAAAGTTAAAATATTAAAACATCAATAAAAAAAAGTGAGGTTGTAAGGGCAACAGTATTAAGTTTTTGCGTCGTCTCGGAAAAATCGAATAGCCGCCACTGAGTTCTCTTCCGAGAATTTAATTCTAAAAATGCAGTTTTCAACGATCTTTGGTGGTGTAAGGAGGAATGGAGATTTTGCAGCTTCTCCCCGGAAGTGTTTCGAAATTGAAGCTTTAACAATGCATGTGTTGGTCATCTTTAAGTGAGGTGAAGAGAGGAGATGAAATTCAGTTATAAATTTCGATATTGGATTTCCGAAGTACGATTTTAGAGGATCTTTAATGATGCTTGAAAAAGAGCAGTTCGGAGGTTTTCCCCATTAGTTTTTTTGGAAACGATGTCGTAAAGTGTAATTCTGGGCTATCCATGGTGACGTTAGGGGAAGGCATAGGTTCAGAATTCTTCCCCAGAAATACATTGACTTTTAAGTGCCAAAAATTCAGCTTTAGACGTTTTTAAATATATTTGTACTTGAGGCGTTTCCCGGAAATTTTTCGTAACCGAAGTCCTAAAAACGTGTTGCATACATAGAGGGCACTTTATCCAACTTTCCCTCCAGCCTTGAGAATCTATTGGCTCAGCAGCAAAGTACTGGGTAACTATCACAGAAGTTCGTGGATCAAACATCGCCACGGACACGCTGCTACCACATCCGTATGCCACATTTAGTGACTCAGCTACTCAATAGACGGCGTCATGTAACGCAGCAAAGGACCACACATCGACAACAACAAGCTGCAACTGGATTCTTGTTGCTTTCACCAGAACGCCTGGCTTCTCAGCGTCCCATCTGATCCAAATATCGCTGTCTCGTTCCCCACTCCATCACTAAGAGGGGGGGGGGGGTTACTAGTGTTTTTTCAAAGAGCCCTTGACCCAACTTTGCCTACGAGTCTTGAAGTTATTTTAGCTTAGCCGTAAAGTACTGAGTTATTATCACTAATGTCTGTGGATCAAACCCCGCCACGGACACATCGTTCACTCTTCACGTCTGCATCCGAACCCCCGAATGCAATTGAAGGCCATACTTCAGGATGTTAGGAGGTTGGGTTCGGAGTTTTTATGCGGAACGTTTTTGAAATTGAAGTCAAAGACCGTAATTTTAGACGAACTTAAGTAGTTGGAGGTTCAGGGGGATTCCCCGATCAATTGTTCAAAACGGAGTCTTGAAAATGCTATTGTCGGCCTTTTTTGGCATCAGCGATGGAGTTGAGGAACTCTCCCTCTACTTTTTTTAAAGGATGGAGGCTCTTTCCCAGAAAATTTCTAAAATTGAAATTCAAAAAATAACTTTAGGGCCTTCTTTAATGACATTCGGAGAAAGCATGAAGTTCAGAACTCTCCCCCAGAAACATGCGTTGATATTGAAGTTCCAAAAACGCAATTTTCGACGCTCTTTTGTGATATTAGAGTGAAAAAGATTATGTAGTCTTCCCTCGGAAAAATTTCGTAACTTTACTCTTAAAACAAGATTGTATAATCCGATTTTGCTAGCATTAGGAGAAGAGATTTCAAAGAATATTTTCAGGCAATTTCAAAAAATTTCCGAAGGCAGCGGAAAATTTTAGATGATTCAACGATGAGACAAGAGGGAGAGAACCCTTCCCTGGAAAATTTTTGGAATTCAAGTCCTGAAAATTTAACTGGAAGTGATTTTTTGTGACATTAGGGCGGGGGGAGGGTGAGAGATTAGGTGGTCTTTTCCCGTAAATCATTGGAATTTTCTAGCCTTTTGGGGGAGAGGAGGCGATCGCCCCAATCGCCCCCCCCCCCATATATCTGCCACTGCATCTCAAATACTTTTGCTCGATTTTTGAGTCGGTTTTTAAAACTATCGATATCTTTTCCGACCGAGTTCTTTCTAAGTTAATAACATTTAATTCAAGCATTATCAGTAATTCAGTAAATATTCTTCCTTTACACTCCGGATATTAAAAGGGTTATGAAACTAGTTAGTGAGTCGGTAGGTTGGCATTTAGTTATGGGTTTATGTGAAAAAAACCTATGCTCGCGCTCATCAATGCGAAAATTGAGTCGCAAGTCCAACATCTAACCTTGATCCAAACGTCGAAACTTGTTTAAAATCATATAGTAATTGTAAATGCAAGTTATTTTACAAATTTGTAAGTCCTGTAAACAACTATCCTTCTTATTTGAGTGAAGGAGAATTTCAGGGTGGCAACACGAAGTGCAGCCACCTCATTGTGGTGTGTTTCGAGCTATTAATATAATAAAATATAATAGCATTTTCAACAAAGAGCTGTGTTGTGCACATTTAGTGCAAAAAAAAAAGTTGAAATCTAAACGAAGAAACATTGCAATGTGCAAAATAAGCTAAATAAATTTCTCGGCACTTTACAGCTTATACGCAAACTAAAAACTGTAAAGGAGTTGAAGTATTTTACAAGATATATGAAAAGAGTGTTAAAAGGAAGTATTTAAACTAGTGGTTGTCAACCAAAAATAACTGCCGATCTACTTTCTAAGTTTCGGGAGCAGTGATCGACTTCTGTAGGGGGAAGGGGCTAATCCTCCTCATTGTTGCACTGGTAAAATCCCATTGAAAGCAGTGTTTTCCCATTTTAAAATTTTCAAAACATTCGTACTAAGTGTGATCTGTATCTGTAATTCAATAGTATATTTTGTAGACATGCTTCAAGAACAAAAATCCAGAATTTTTTCTTGAAAATTTAAAACTTTTGCTCTTAAAACAATTACGAAAAATTTTGAAAAAAAATTCAAAAAATATTAGTTATATAAAAAATGAACCTAATTTGTTTTTCAGAAAATAATATATTTTTTCTCTGACAAAAATCATGGTCCAGCGATCGACTGCAAACAGGATGGCGATCGACCGGTCGATCGCGATCGACGGGTTGCTTACCGTTGATTTAAACGGTATTAGAACAAGAAATTTAAACATTTCAATTGCGGCAAAAAAAGAAAAAATCATAATTTCGTTTTAAATAACTCTTTTATGACTTCTTTTTACGTGAAAGTTCCGATTTAAGAACCTTCCGATTGAGAAAGCATTGTTATATCTTAAGCGTAGACTTTCTGAATTTCATTTTACCACTAAAGAATTGAAGATTTCATCGTCCTTACCTGTACCTGTCTAAAGCAATGTTATTTTGTTTTAATTGTAAATTTTATACTATGTCTGGTTATTGGAAACCTACTTAGTTCTATTCTTACTGACATTTACATGCATTACTTTGAGGTCAAGTTGTTTCAGAAGCAAGTTTCAATTCTATGTTCGCTACGTTGATGATTGCATGGTTCTTATTCCCCCATAATCAACTTAGCATTGATGAGGTTTTATCTATTTTATATTCCATTGATCCTCACATTCAATTCTTTTGCGAAAAAGGACGGAATAACTGCCTTCCATTCTTCAATGATCTCGTTTCTTAAACTGAATCCGGTTTTGAAACTACGGTTTATCGCAAACCCTTTACTGTTTCCTTACCCCCACATAGATTATCGTCTCGCCTTTTTAATCAAAAATATTCAGCCTTCAACACGTTTGTTTATAGTACAATGAATATTTGTATGTTACCTGAGCTTCATAATACGGAACTTAAGTACGTAGAAGCTTTGGCTATTTATCGAGACTATCTGCCCATCTTAATTGATTACTTTAATAAAAAAAATCTAAAACATATTCTTAACAGAATTTAGACCAGCCCTGTAAACAAATAGAGCATCCATTTCCGCCTATAAACCGGATTTTTGCCTTTCCATGTCCTCGGTGGTCAGACTTATCCCTACTTCCGGGAGAGTACCTTTTCTGTATTTTTCATAATTGTCTATTGCAGCACTTCAAAATTTATTCCTCGGTTTGACGCCCTGCTTTTCTGTTTCATATTCCAATTTCCTTTTGTTTTCTCTTTCTCTCTCTCTCTCTCTTTCTAAACAATTTTCCATTTTCTATGAATAGGTATGTTTTTATTTTGTTCCTACCGTAACTCGGTAAAGGGCAATAATTAGAAAAAAAAATCAAACATTATTACCTTATAAAGCCCAAGATATAATTCAGTAGTTTTTCTAGCTGTTTTTTATAACCATAGATGGTAACACTACGAAGTAAGACTGCTTTGGTGAATACGTTTTTTTAAAGATTCGGGGTTTTTGTTTGAGCAATCATATTGCTTATTGTTTTCATTTGAATGATGTCTTTTGATTTTTCCCCCGCCTCCCTCTGCAGCACCACCGTCGACCGGTCCCTCCCGATATGCTGCTCCTCTAGCGAATACAGTCTCCAGGTTGCGTCCATATCCAACATACACATGCATACATACACATACCTATACACACACACTCGTGATCACGAAAAGCATAATTTGAATTCAAGAAGTCAAAATTCAAATTAATTTCTCTTTTTTTTTTTTTTTTTTTTCGTACCACACTTCGTATAAAAGGACGAGTTTCAGAAATTTCTAAAAAAAAGAAACGTTTTCCTGTAAAGACACAAAATTGCTGGAAATGTAGGTTTCTTGTTAAATTTTTAGGTATTAATAGATGGCAACACAGCTTAATGCAGATTGAATATATATTACTTTTTAAACTTTGGTTCTTTTTCATCAGTGTAAATAGCAGCACTTCCTAATAGATACCTCGGGTTAATGACCTACTTTTCAGTTTTATAATAGTCCCCTCCCCCCTTTTTTCTGAGATTTCAAATTTTCACGAAGAGGAAAATATTTGTTGCCTTGATGCTACCGCTCCTGGGGAAAATCAAAACAATAATTTGTCAAAGATCTTTGAAAACCACTTTTACCTGATGACCCCCCCCCCCCCTCAAAAAAAATGTAGAGCGCCTTTCTAGTTCGTTTTCATGATCACAGATAGCAGCACTACGAAACTTGGATTTTCCGAGAAATTCTTCCCGACGACGTAGGGATATGCGTGTACAGTCGACTCCCGCTACAACGCGATCCGACTTACGCGAAATGACTATAACGCGATTTTTTTCAACAGTAAAGAATTTTTGAGCTAGCGCGAGTTCCTCGCCCGCAACATGAAAATTTTCGAAAGGGAACCGCGGTGTGTAAGTTTTTTTCGTGAATGGACCTTCATCCCTTTAGCATCACTGATAGCAGAAGTACCCACACCGTAGTAGTCTTTTATCGCTTATACAAATAACTACTTCTCATTTTCCATTATTTTTTTTCATTCTAAATGCAAAAGTTAACGAAATATAACGACACCTTAAAGCGCTGTTTCATCTAAAGTTGGTGAAGATAGAAAGAAAAAGAGAACGTTTCTGACAATTAAAGAAAAGGTAAAGCTTCCCAAAAAGCTGAAGCTGAACCAAAAAAATGCTTCGAAGGGTAGCACAACAATTAGGTATGACGGTATGAGTGAATCTTCCATACGTACAATTAAAAGTAAAGAAAAGCAAATCCATAAAAGTTCACCGAGTAATAGTGTCCAAGCAAAATGCAAAAATTATGAAAATGGAAGCTGCTCGTTATTGTAAATTAAAGAAACCACAAAGAGGGGTAATGCCATAGATGGAAACTTTATAAAAGAACCAGTGAAGCAGCTGTATTTAAAAATATATTAGAATAACGGTTTGATTACGCAGCATAAATCATCATCATTTTCACTTTTTTAAAGTTATAAGTATCATTACTGAATCAACTGTACAGTAAAACTAAAGGGCATTTGTTTTCCTTATTACATGCTGTACGTACGGTACTGGTTTATTTTATGTCTTTCTTTCCCACTCATCATTGTTTTTGTGCATCATAGCAGTATTTTATGTTGAATGAAACGGTTTTTTTAAATCCAAATAAAAAGTCAACTCTTCATGTAAGAAACAGTAATGTATAGTTAAGAAAAAGTTTGTAACTGTTTAAGGTGGTGTTTACAAGTGTCTAAAATGATTGGTTATGTTTATAAAAGTTTTTACACATAACCTTTTCCACAATGCGAAATTTCGACTTACGCGAGGGATGCGTTCCAAAACCCCTCGCGTAAGTCAAAATTTCGCGTTGTGGGGAAAGGGTATGTGTAATAACTTTTATAACCGTAACCGTTATTTTAGACACTTGTAAACACCCCCTCAACTGTTAAAAACCATTTCTTAACTATACATTACTTTTTCGTTCATAAAAAACTGCATATATATATATATATATATATATATATATATATATATATATATATATATATATATATATATATATATATATATATATATATATATTAACCGTTTTATTCATCATAAAATATTGCTACAATTCACAAAATCAATGATCAATGGGAAAGAAAGATATCAAATAAACCAGTATACGGTACGTACAGTATATAGTAAGAAAAGCAAATACACTATTGTTGTGCTGTACAGTAGATCCAGTAATGACATGTGTAACTTAAAAAAAATGATTTATGCTGCATGATCAAACTGTTATTCTTATAGATTTTTAAATACAGTTGCTTCACTAGATCTTTTATAATGTTTCCATCTAGGGCATACCTTTCTTCCTGTTTTCTTTAATTCACAATACAAGAGCAGTTTCATAAACTTTTGCATTTTACTATGATATTACTCGGTAAACTTTTACGGATTTCCTTTTCTTGACTTTAATTGTATGTATGGAAGATTCACTCATACCTAACTGTCGTGCAACCTTCGACGCATTTTTTAGTTGAGATTCAGCTTTTCAAGAAGTTTTAGCATCGAGAAACTTTGACTTTTCTTTAATTGTCAAGAACTTTCTCTTTCTATCTTCACAAACTTTGGATGAAACAGCGCTCTTAGGTGTTATTGTATTTCATTAACTATCTCATTTAGAATGGAAAAAATAAATGAAAAATAAGGAGTAGTTATTTGTCTAAGCGATGTTGAAATTAGTACGGTGTGGGAACTTCCGCTCTCAGTAATGCGAAAGGGATGAAGGTCTGTTCACGAAAAAAAAAATTATAGTAACTAATAACAACGCCAATACTTACACATCACAATTACCCTCCGAAAAGTTGTGTTGCGGGTGAGGAATTCGGGTTAGGCCTAAAATTCTTTACTGGCGGAAAAATCGCATTATAGCCATTTCGCGTAGGTCGGATCGCGTTGTAGCGGCAGTCGACTGTATTACTTCTTCACAGAATGAAATTAAATTTTGTCTTTGCAAATAATGTTCCAATTAAATTTTGGCGTAGATTTCAATTTTAGTTTCCACTAAAAAACTTGGAATACACTTTTATTAAGGATGTCGGAACGCATATTTACTTCTGTAAACTTGGAAATAACCAAAATTGTAGTCACGGTTATGTCGATGTCTATGGGTGCCGACAAGGAAGTGCACTTTCACCTACTGGATTTTAAAATAAAATTTAATTGACAAGAGACTAGCTGCAATGTAGTTTTAAAAAAACGACGAAACAACATCACCAAAATCATCGATCGCATGTTAATGTCCGCTAGCGACGGTAAGGTGGTGCAAGGGGGTACATTTTCACTTCTTGTTTTCCAAAATTAAACTTTACTTTAAAAACTACAAATTGCATTAAAAAAACATTAATTTCAGTTTTATGTTTGTGACTGACAGTAGTGGTCAGCAAGGAGGTGCCCTTTCCCTCCCTGGTTTTTAATAAAATTATTTAAAAAAATATAATTCTTTTTTGATGTTACTATTATTCTATTTTTTTAATTATTTTTGTTAAATAAGTGAAATTAAATTCATTTTAAGCAAAATTCAAATTACAAAAAATATTGCAATCAGAGAAAAAACAAACTTATGAATCTTTATATATATAATAGTCAAAGTCACTAATCAAGTAAAGTTCTGACGTCATCAACAATAAAACTTGCAATAAAATGGATCTATTTATATCAGTCAACCCCTCCCTACCTTAGTACGAAACCATAGGTAATAAATGATTAGCTTGAGGGCTATTATATTTCATTGTTGGAGCACCTAAATTTCGGTAATTTCATTTTTAAAAGTTAGTATCCCTGAAAACTAAAGGATGCTTCCATTTCCGCCTGAAACCCGGATGTTAGCCTTTCTATCTCATCGGTGGTCAGACTTTATAAATAGATTTAGAGGTACTGGTGTTGACGAAGTCTAATACCTGTTTAAAGTGTAAATTTTGACAAGAATAAGGATGATTATTTTTGTTTTTTGTTACAAAATTGATATACACTTTAATAATACATTTTAATGAACGACTGTGAGATTCGAATTTTCTCCGCGAGTAGTTGGAGAAAAGAGGAAGCGCGAGTAAACAAAAAGCAATGCGGGCGCAGTTAAACAATGTTTGAGTTCACTTCAGTTTAGTTCCTTTGTGTAATTGATTTGGAGAGGCTAACACCGAAGATTCCTATTCCGCCTAAAGCCGTAACAACGTAGTTCTGTATTTAAAAAAAAAATCATTTTTATTTACTAGGGTTAGAAGAGCGTAAGTCCCAACCTTCGTACGCAGTAAACATACGTTTTTACGTACTCTTGAAAAGTAGTGAAAATTTGACGTACTTTAATTTGACTTTGAAGTACAGATATTTAGTGAAACATGTCAATGGGGGGAGGGGGAATTGAAAGCCAATCTCATATAAGGCAATTTGCCCTCGTTTTACCTTGGCGAGTTATTTCTTAGTGAAATAGGTAATATTTACTAAGATGCAGCTCAGAATCTGATTTAAACTAAACAAAGAAATAAAATAAAGAGTAATTGATTAATTATCAAGTGTAAAAAAAAAAAAAGAAAAAAAACGACTTTTTTTTTTTTTTTTTTTTTTTTTTGAGCAATCGCGGATTACTTATCCTGACTAGACTAAAGTTGATGTTGCTTTAATATTTTAGATTCCATAACAACATTTTTTTATATAGTTTTTTTTTTTGTTTTTAATATTTATTTAGGGAGTGAAATTTTCATCATCATAGTTTCAAATCAATTTGATTCATCTTTTTTTCAGGGCTTAAAACAAGCAGACTTTACATTTAAAAAAGGGTTCTGGAGTGAAATTACGTTTCTTCGGGCGGAAAAAACACCTATATAGATGGACTTAAACAGCAAAAAGTTATCTAAATACACATTTTAATGATTACTAATTCCACCATTTAAGATTGATAGGAAAATAATAAAGAAAAACACACGCAAACACAATGTTATAAGCAGTAAATAATCTTAATGATAAATGTACTGGTGGATGTCGGCTGTAAAATCTTTATTACCGCATCCTAAACACTATTTCATTTTTTTTATGGATGTGTCTTGTATAACCTATTTTAGAAAAACGAATTATAATATAACTGGATCAAATTTCTTGGCCATTTCCATTCCCATCCAGTAGGGTCTATCGCAATTCTTGATTGCGAAAAACATAATCCGAACTCAAAACGTCAAAGTTCAAATGTTTTCAATTTCATTATTTTTCTTTTGTTTTTGGTAATTGATATGCGGGTGCAACCCCCCCCCCCCTCCTCCTCTGCATATGATTCAACCGGCATCCATACCCGGTTCCAATACATACAAATGGTTGAACCAGATCTTTGGGAAGAGTTGCGCTCAATAGCTAATCAATAAGCTCAAATATTCAACTGATAGTGTGTATTTTTGCCATAGGCTAATAAAGAGACATTTCATTCTGGAAGCAGGTTCTATTCCAGAGTAATTGTGATCTTAACGAATAAGTAGGGGAGAGTTGAGAGGATTAGGACAGCTGCAGTGATGCCGAAATGAAACGTAAAACTGTTTCTAGCTTTTCAATAGACATAGCAGATGGGAATCAAGTAAGAGTCTAAAGCTGCAACATCTACTGCACAAGCGGGAAATAAATGTTTATATTTCCTTTCGCTCTCCTTAAGTGCAGCTCTTCTCATTCCTTCCGAGTCTCCCCCAGACGTATAAATTAAAATTCAATTTAAAATAATCATTAATTTTTGTTCATTATACTTCCCTCTTCCGAACCCGTAGGAACGATAGAAAAAGAAATGTAATTCACTGGCTTAAAGCAAGGAGTAAACAATCCAGTTATGACCCGTTTACATTGCAACTTGCAGCTGAACGATACCGCCTACAAAATTTACTTTTATTGAACCGCTTTCTCCCCCTGGTTAGAAGTTCGATGGAATTTCTCTTATGGCTATCCGCTTTTTTTTCTCCAACAAAAATAAATTTTTGTATTGCGATTTAAGAACGTCTCCGACAGGTTGGCTTTTTGTTAAGTTAAGAGGTACCAATCAAAACCACACATGTTCAGCTTCAACACAAAATTAAGTTAGCATCTAATTCAAATGTTACAGGATAGTTTCTACAATGCTATATTGTTAATGTCATTCAAAGAAAATCATGCCCCATTAAAAATCTGTTTTAAAACTAAGAGTTCTGAATTAAACAAGAACATGTCCATAGGCTTGGTTCAATCATAAAACGTGTTCATTTGGCCAATAGCAGGCTCCTATTTTGGTCATGTGACCTACATTTGATCTACAATTCCAAACTTTCTGCCACTTGCTGGTGATGTTATGGTGGACGTCTATGAATGTTTTTAGATTCTTCATTCATTCAAAAAGAAACATGTCAATTACGTATCTAATCAAAGGAAAACATGTCCATTAGACCTAATCAAATGAGGACATGTCCTAGTTTAAAAATTTAATAACAGGTTTACTGGTTTTCCTTCATTTGAAAGTTTTCTCTAAAGAATATTATTGAGACTAAACCAATCTATATAAATATATAAATAGATCTTTCCATAAAGGGGGGTTATTTAGAAATGTGTTTTTCGTTAACTCTCAAAACTCGTTAAAAAAGGACTCCTCCCCCCCCCCTTTTGTGTGGTTTTGATTGGTATGTCCTCAAATGTAAATGAAAAATATGTTCCCTATGCGGAAATAAGTGGCACTGAAGACATTTCTTCTGACCCAAAAGGTGCGTTCCATGAAAATGAAATACACTGCTCAAAACAATTAAAGGATATTGAGGTTTTGGGATAATTTTGAACCTGGAGAACTTTTTGGATGATTGATACATTATCGACAGGCGTTAATAAACTATTTGAGACAAAAATTACATTTGTATGGCAGAAAAAAAAATACTTTTAAAGCGATAAAATATTGGGATTTTCTTAAAAGAAAATCGCTTATAGTAAGGGGTATAGTAACCCCGGACGGCCAGCAATGTAAAACACCTCTGAGGCATGGAATTAATGAGGCTATTAATGAGAGGCTGGGGTATTCTACTCTAATCCTCCTGAAGCGCTCTTTCCGGCTCTTGGAGAGTTTGAGGAGGTGGCAGGTGTCCAAAAACTCGTTGCCTAGAATGTCCCAAACATGCTCTATTGGGTTCATATCTGAAGAACACGCTGGCCATTCCATTCGTATGATTCCTTCCGCCAAAAGAAAATCATTCAAGTAAGAACGATGTGGTCTGCAATTTTCATCCATTAACATGAAGTCACCACCAATTGCTGCAGGGTAAGGGACTACAATAGTTGTGAGGATCTCCTCCCTACTTTGACGACCGGTCAGAGTTCCATTTGAAAGGACATGCAGATCGGTGCGCCCATCCATGGAGATGCCAGCATGCACCATCACACCACCACCAAATCTGACACTTTCGGGCGCGAAAGCTAGATTGTTTCTAGTGCCATGCTCCTTCCAGATGAAAATACGCCATTATATGGATAAAGACAAGAACGGGACTCGTCAGAGAAAAAAATATTGCTCCATTCCTTTCTTCTCCAAGCCACATGCTCTGTTTATCGCGACGGTGTCTCGCAGCTAATGTGACACAGACCATTGGTCGACGAGCATACAGACTTACAGCGTGAAGGCGATTTCGGACAGTTTCTGTCAAAATTGTGGTGCTGGTACCCGAGCGAAGGTGTCGTTGTAGTGAGGTTGCATTCATACTTCGGTGCCTTGGAGCCGTTAAAGCTAAACTGTCTTCCTTGAGCGTTGTTGACCGTCTGCGACCTTGCCCTAATCTTCTGCCACCATTTCCAGTCTCTAAAAATCGTTTCTTTCTCGTAGAAATCACACTTTGCAAAACTCCAATAGCTTCTTTTGCCTTGGCTTGTGTTTGGCTTCCCTCTAGCCTGACAACCACTTTAGAAGCTTCTGATTCCGTTAAATGAGTTCGTTGAGGCGTCGCATTCATCGAAACAAGGCGCTTACTGAATGTCGATCATTATTTTCTACTTTGTCTTACAATAAGTTGAGAACGAAATCTCATTCGCCGCCACTCAAACGTCGTTTTCGACGTCACTCACAATTTGCATACTGCGATGTTTAAAATTAAGAAGAATTTGCATTTTTAGCTCCCTTCTTCGACTTTATGCAAAAAAAATATTTTCTAATACCTTTTTTTGTACAAAAACTTACAATATCCTTTAATTGTTTTGAGCAGTGTACAAAAGCCCCAGTTTCCCCTATTTTGATTTCCCATGAACAAGTTCAGTTCAATTAAATGCCTTTGTCAAATTTTGTTTTAAATCAATAAATTTGTGGCTGCTTGAAATTTTTAAATGTATTTCTAGATATATAACTTTGATGATCATCACAGCAGTGAAGCTAGATTGAAAAATGAGTGGAATTTTCTTGTAGTGAATTCGTTTTTGAGACGCATCTTAAGCTCGAGCTGCTGGTCGAACAAAGTAAGTTCTCAAAAATATTTTTATGCATTTAGCTATGTTCATTTCTAGTATCATATTTCATCCAAAGTCAGTATTAACACGCTTTTCGTGGCAGAGCGACTTGAATTTCAAATGCAGATTGCCGGAATGTAATAGATTACCACTTGAAGAAATATTGGCAAACTTGTGGTTTCCAACGTGGCAATATGTAGCCAAACCACAGAAATGAGATGCCAAATCCAGTGTGTATTTGGTAATATGTTGCGATATTCTCGTAGAATTAACTCTAAAGTTTAGATATCTGTTATGTTAGTTACTGTAAAACGGTCTTTTTAGCATTGCTTGGCAGCGAACTGGGTGTAAGTGTTTCACATGGTTTTTCTGCTGTCTCAAAGGCATTTTTTTGTTTCTCTTATCATTCCCGATTTTAATAGTTTATTTTAACTCGTTACAAAAATTTGATGTTTCTGTTTTTTTCATCTGAGATGTGATATTGCAACATGAAAACCTAAATGAAAAATATATTAGATATTAGTTATATAAAGTTATTCATATTAAGCATTGGTTAATTTCATAATCGATAATGCGTTCATAACAAAGAGCTGTATAAATTGTGTTAAATGTTTTAAAGAATATAAAAAATTATATGATTCGCTTTTCAATTTACAAAACAGTTTACACTGAGAATTATTCAAAACGTGATTTTAACTTAAATTACAGTAGTATAGAAAAATATGCATTTTTTGATTAAAAATGGCGCCACCCATTTTTAATTCCAAGCATAGTTTCTCAAAAGTAGTATTTATTTAATTTGCACAGGATGAAATTGAATGTAAACTAAACAGTTTTTTTCGTCAGCTACGTTCAATAAAAGATCTTATTTGCAAATGCTAATTCGTATTTGAAGACAAAGTAAATATGTAACGCGAATGACGGCAATCAAGATCACAGTGAGCATATTCAGCTTTTAGTTGCGTTCCAAACATCCTATCAGAGGGTTAGAAATGTCTTTTGACCCGAATAGGAGTAACGGTAGCCTATATGCTACTGGGCATAAAGAAGTTTCCGTCTGACCCTGAACCACGTTTAACGTTTAGTTTGAAAGCATTTTTAATTATGACCATATTTCAGTCACTATTTAATTCAAACCTATCAACTGTATATCACTTTATTCTTAAAAAAATCGTTAAATTGGTGTTGAAACGAAGTAGTAGCAGTTTGCAACCTCTATGACACTAAATATGATTTTACATAAAATCACTAGAGTAGGCCGAAAAAAAAATAAAAATAAACTCTGTGGTGCACTAAGCCTTTGTGCGGAAAATTTGGGACTCCCTACCACTAACTACTGTGCAGAATTTCGTAAACTGAGTTAATGTCATTCGCTCTGGCAACAGACTTGAACTTTTGAGATTTTAAGGGCAAAAAATTAAATAAAAAGGTTTGTTACAAAATCTTAAGTTCCGCAGAACGTTAAATTTTAGCGTGGTTTCTGCCACTTCCAAACACAACTACTGTTGTTTGGAAGTAGAAGTTTTGTGTAACTTCCAAACGCAAAGTTCTGCGTAAAATTTCAAGAACTTGAGTTAAGTATTTTTGCTCTGGCAAAAGGTCTGAATTTGAGAATAAAAAAAAAGCGTTAAATATACCAAGTGACACATTACGAAGTAGCAACATTCCTAATACTCTGCAGTGCTTCGAATGTTTAATCACCCCAAAGGCAACACCAGACCACCCCTTGAACCAGGCTTGTCATTTAAAGGGTTTAGGGAAGAGAGGGTCAATGGCACCTTAATTTGAAAAACTAATGTTTTTACACATACGTGGACTTGGTTTTGTGGCTTTGCGATAAAATTTCATTTAGTTCGTGCCCCCCTACCCCTGGAAAAATTCAAAATAACGAACCTGTCTTGAACTGAAATAAACTCAACCTCAGTGTTCATGCGATGAAAATGATAAGGAAATCACGTGGTATAAATATTTTATTAGAAGTTGTCTTTTATGTGTTACGGATATTTCAAAATATTTTCAATTCACTGGATTAAGGCTGGAATTATTCGCGTTCTAGAGCAAAAAATTCGCAGACCCCCTCCACTGGGTGATTTGCCTTTTAACATCTTAAGGAACTCACATTGCGGCATCTCTTCCAATTTCTTGATAATACAACTTTAGACCCTAAATCTCACTCCGATAAAATTAGAAAAAGCCTGTGCGACTCTAAAAATCGTCCCATAGTTACATTCATATCAGTGAATTGCAAGTTTACCCAACAGTGTGTTGAGTAAAGACCAACAATATTTATTACTAATTTCACATGTCAGGAAATAAGGCGTACCCTTATCTTGCTAACCGCGAACGCGCTAAATATGTCTCACTGGCTGAAAACAGCAAATTGAATCTTGGCATTGTACACTTCAACTATAAAACCACTAAGTTGAAAATATTGGTGAAGTTTATTTTTAAATGGGGGGCATTTACTCCCTTCTGTGTTTAGAAAAAAAAATCAATCATTCTATTGGACACTGAGTAAAGCATGTCGTTTGAATTCATTCAAGTAACCAAGACACTTAACAAAAATATATCGATGTAATTTATCCCATCATTTGCTCGGAAAGGTATAATTTGTAGTCTTAGAAACGTATAGATAACAAGCTTTATAAGTTATTTTATAATTTTTTTCTCAATGAGTAGAAATCTATCATAAATGCAGTTCTAATTTTTTGCAGATGTCCTAGAGAGTTTTTATAACCATATAAATACTTTGATTTCTAATAAAACTTGTTCTTACATGGGTCATTCTCCAAAAAGCATAACTTTTGAAGGAATTTTTTTTTCAATTTCGAAACCTTTTGTTTTCTTTTTTTTTCATTCTTACATAAAAATGTCACCTACTAAAAATAACTGTAAACAATGGCCCAACTAAGTTCCTATTATTTTACTCATAAGTAAAAAAAAAATTTTTAAAAAAAAATGCCTTGTGTTCACCCAGGAAAAAATGTCAGCATAAAACCTGCATTGAACTAGAGGTTTTAGGAAGGTTAATGCAGGTTTTTCAAAGGGAAAACTTGGATACAGGTTTAATGCAGGGACAATGCAGGTAATAAACAGGTTTTAGGAGGGTAATTTAACTTAGCATAAAACAACACAGGGATTTGACAGGTAGATGCAGTCACTGGAGAATAATTTTAACTTAGAAAATTTCCTACTGACATCAGTACAGGTTTTTCGAAGGAGAATTAAAAGCAGGTTTTATGCAGGGAAAGTTCTAGTAATGTACAGCTTTTTACATGGCGCCCATATGCAAAATTTGAAGAAGGGGGGGGGGGGACTCGGATATTTTTGTTGTGGTTTTGCAAGATATTTTCCCACATGGGAACCGCGTTCTCAGTTGATTAGAATAATTAAAATTTGACATTTTTAATAACTTATTCATTAACGGCTGGAGAAGACATGTTTTTACATTTTTGTAAAGAAAAGAGTACTAAAAGCAAAAAAGTTCTAATTTCTAAAGGAGAAGGGGGGCTTCAGCCCCCCATTCCCCCTCATATGGGCGCCCATGGTTTTTTAAATCTATGATGATTGCAATTCAACGTTCTAAAAAATAGTACTTGAGTGAATTCAACCATTTTCGAAAAACTTTATAGTTTTCTACTGACAAACAAAACAGCAGGCCCGTCATTAGCCCCCACCCCGGCTTTCGAAAACGAACGTAGAGTGATTTTTGCTGTTTTCTTTCCTCCTAGTATAACTTACATTGTTCTCGTCAGCCTATAAAACTCGACTACTGAACTTCCGAAAAAGCGAGATCCCCCTAGAAGCGAAAAAAATGTCGAAAGAATCCCTTCTGAAAATTTTAATGGCGCAATGATCCCCCCCCCCCCCCCGGATACACCCAGCTCAAAGAAAATCAATATTAAAACAGACTTGAACGACTTTTTGCTGACAAACTTCTGTGGATCCTCACAGAATTTTTGAAAAACGAAAAACATTCATCATTTGAGCACAAAAGACATAATATTATAAGTTTTTCATGCTTTTTAAAAATAGATACTTTGTTCACCATGCAATCAGATACTGCGCGTGCGCACAATGTAAAAGGCGGGAGGTTTCGACGATGCTTGTTCACGAAAAAGTGGCAACAGCCAAAAGCCACGCCATCGCCATGTTGATTGTTTACGGAAGTGTATTTTCAGCTCTTTGCTCTTATTAGTTAAATAAGTATTAAGTGTATTAATCTTTCATCTTCCCCGCGAATATTAGTTTGTTATTATTTAGTTCCGGAAGTCAGTAGCACTTCACTAAACTTATATTCAAAAACAGTTGACCATTAAAAATTTTCTTTAGTACTATATCTTTTAGCGATTCGTACAGTACTATGCGATTTTGATCTTACTCAGCAGGCTGGGTCTCACAAGGATTCGTACAAAATGCATTGCCAGAATGTATTCAATGCATTTTTTTTTTTTTTTTTTTTTTTTTTTTTGCGTTTATCTTTAATCATGATCTCAAAATTTTTTTTTATAATCTTTCTGTAGCTAAATTATAAAAGCTCCCATTTTGGCATGACAAAATAGAAACCTATTGTCGTATTAAATTGACAAAAGGAATTGTTTGAATTCCTTTTATTATTGATTATCACCCAAAAATCAGCTCAACATAAAGTTTAATAAAAGAACTGCTTAAAACTTTCAAGCCGAAGACTTTTTTGATAACTTTTTATTAAAATACGTGTGAAAAAGAATTGATCGAGGTAAAATTTAGTTAAATTTATCTATTTTTAATTAATGAATTGTTGATTGTATATTAATTATTAATTAATTTTGTTTTATTATGATTATTTCTTGTGTGTACAATATTGTTGATTGCCTATCAAATTTATCAATATACCTGTCTAATTATCAAAAGAGCTGAAAAACGACTTCCGTATACACACAATCTGTTATTTCTAATATTCCATGGTAAGAAAAAGTTGTATTCAGTTTTAGGTTTTTAGTGATTCTTCCTGCTCAATTTATATATGTCTCAAACAAAAAAAAAAGTGAATTAAATTTTATTATTTAAAAAAATCGAATAAAAGGGGATTAAAGGTTTAAAGGAGTGGCCGCTAGGGCTGGGCCATGTATCGTAAAAACCAGTGTACATCCTATATCGTTTAACCGGTTTAGAATTTTCCTCTAAACCTACGCATCAATACCTCACCGACTACGAATCCAAGCACCAATGTACAGACACAGGGTTTCAATTGTTGCCATTTTAATCTGAATTGTTTCAAAACACTTGTTGAAGCTGTGGCATCCCAATGGGAGGTCCAGGTCACTGTGACAAACCTACCAAAAATGTTCATTGTCGACAATTTTCTTGTGATTCGGTAAATTTAGAGACTGCACATTAAAATTATTATTATTATGATTTTTTAAAATTAATAATGATGTTTAGATACATGTTTGTGCTCATGCTCGTATTTTATCATTCGGTAAAATTCAGAACATCATTCGACAAATTAAGATTTTTTTTGAGCAACTTAAAATTTTCTTTTTTTTTTTTTTTTTTTTTGAATGACACAAATAAGACTAGACACGTACCGAGTAGCAGTTTGACCCAGTACTCGACCGAGTACCGAGTTCCAATTATGTTTTAAGAAGAACCATCGACACACGCGTGACGAATTTTGAAATCATTGCAATAGTAGTATAGACTTCCATGTCTAAATTTTTTACAACTACTTGGTATTCGCCAAGTGCCTGATCAAAATTTGGCCGAGTACCGAGTACTCGGTACGTCTCTAAATAAGACAAAACAAGCTTTAAAAGCAAAATTGAAGTCAGGCGGAAAAAAGTCTCTCTTTTTTTTTCAAAGAAGCAGCTTGTTGAAGTAAAAACTATTATATATATAGCACATCATCTAAAAATATAAAACAGTTCAGAAATTTTTTTCAGAGTCTGAAATCAAAATTTATAGAATGAAGGACCACTTGTTAAGGTAATTTTCTGTGTCAATAATTTCAGATATGTTTTGGACATGAATTAAAGTTTTTGACAATTATGTCAAAAAGAGGTTTTTGACACGACAGTAAAACCCGCGGTCACACACACAAAACCGGATAAAACTATCGCCTGTCAAAAACTTGCCAACCCTGTGGATTGTGATAGAAAATTTTCATGAAAAATCATACGTTGTCTTGAAATATTTTTCCCCGCCTCTCTTAAGTGTGCAACAATAATAAAAATATTGTTTTCAATGTTTCAAATTGATTAAAAGGTAAGTGAAGTAGTTTTTTATGTTTCATTTGGTTTTATTTCAAAAAGTATAAATTATATTATTTGCAATACTCTCAACCACTTTGATGTCAAAAACTGATTTAAACTTGAAAACTAAAAACTGCTAAGCTGATGCTGAGAAAATTGGGCAAACTTTATGTGTAAAGTAATTTTTCAGCACTTTTTCATTTAATTATATTTAATATATAACAATAATTGCATTAAATATATATGATTCAATAATAACTTTAATTAAATTATTGCTTATAACTTTAATAAAAGAAGTTCAAGTCATCATAGACCACATCAACATTTTATGATTGCTTGATCCAACCTAAGTTGAAATGACATGACATCTTTAGTAATAATACATCTGAAAGTCGCTCTGTCTGGATCTCTGTGACGTGCATAGCACCTAGATCGTTCGGCCGATTTTCATAAAATTTGGAACAAAGTTAGTTTGTAGCATGGGAGTGTGCACTAGGGTGGGGCGAAAAATGAAAAGTTTTTCCGATCAACTAGTAATAGTTGCCAAAAGTTGTCTTATGTGATAGTAAGCTAATGTGCAAAATTTGACGAAAATCGGTTAATATCTTCAGGGGGCGCTGCGATCGCAAAGTTTTAACATTGTTTTTTTTCCTATAATATCATGGTTTCAATGTAAAAATCATGCTTTTTTCTAACTTTAATTTCACCTTTTTTAATTCTAAAGGACATGTATGTATTAAGAACATATAGAATAGCTTCCAAAAGAAATTTGGTCACTAAACGTTAGCATTAAAAGAAAGCAATGCATGGTTTTGTTGTAAAAACTCCGTAATTTGAAGAGACACTGCCGTCGAGCTCTTAGAATCATGTGAAATGCCATTTAAATACGACATACAACCTTGAACTGTAACCGAGAAAAGTTCCAGACGCATTTCTACAGCATCGAGTGCACAGCACAGTGTATGTTTATATTTTCAGTGCATTGAAACGCCATCTCTAACACCATAATGAGCGGAAAACATTCGAAGGATTATTGTGCTGGATCAAAAGTAAAAACAAGGAAAATGTTAAAAGATTCCATTTTCGGAACACCAAAAAATTTGTCTGATTCTGTGTTACCTACGTATGAAGATGTATTTAAGTATTATTTATTTCTTGCACACGAAAAGAAACAGTTTAGTTCTTCCAAAGAGCCCACAGTGACTGAGATAGCAGAAGACGTAGCCACGAAGTTAGAAGAGATATGGCATCGTTCCTCTATTCCTATAGTTTCACATAAACGAATAGTTCAAATGATTCGACATTTTCACGGCAAATATAAAAACCTGAAGAAAACTATGAACAAAAAATTTGTTAAAACAAATGCCTTTAACGTAAAGATGCAGTTATTTTCATCCGAAGCTCGAGAAAAACTTTTCGACATCGCTTGTTGTAAATGCCGTTTCAGTGCGTGTAACTGCGACAAGACTCGCAAAGTTCCTTCCAAAGAACAACTTTTTCTTTTTGATCAGCGTGGTGATAGAAAAATGTTTATTGGAAACATTGATATTCAAACCACAAGAAAATTTAAACTGAGTTTTGAACGAAAAAAGAAAGAAGAATCAAGAGCGAAGAGGGAAAGCATAGTTAATACCCGTGAAGAAGGTTCTGAAGAAACAGAAATTGATAAAGAATATTCAATAGGAGGTACGGACGAAAAGGATCCTGAATTTATAGTTATAAATTATAAAGCAAGCACTTCGCAAGCAAGAGTCAGTTTGAACAAATTTTCTAAAACGTGTGATCGATACGGTGTTTCGAATAGATCAGCGGCCGCGTTGGCATCATCCCTATTAGAAGACGTGGGCTTAATTTCTTCTGAAACATCTTCAAATATAATCGATCCAAGCAAAGTGAAACGAGAGCGTAAAAAAGTGAGAAAAAATCTGCAATCTCATCACCAAGGGCCAAAATGTGCTGATGTACAAGGTCTGTACTTTGATGGCCGAAAGGATAGTACATTGTTCTTGGAACAATCTGTGTCCGGCAGTTATCATCGAAAAATAATTATTGAAGAACATGTAACACTGGTTATGCTGCCAGATAATAAATACTTAGGACATATTTCGCCAAATCGATCAAACGCAGAAGGAATTGCAAACGGCATACTGGATTTCATTGTCGAAAACAAAATTGATATTACTCAGTTGTGCGCCGTCGGATGTGACGGTACTGCAGTAAATACCGGAAGAAAAAGTGGCGTGATTTTACGCCTTGAAACATTCTTTCACAGACCATTGCAGTGGTTAATATGCCAGCTTCATGGCAACGAATTGCTGCTTCGCCATTTAGTAGAATACTTGGATGGACCAAGTACTAATCCCCAAGGATTCAGCGGTCCTATTGACAAAATGTTGATAGGCTGCGAATCACTACCGACAGTGAGTGCCGGCCGTTGCTAAAGGCCGACATAAAGCCGTTGAGTGCAATATTCAAAACATGCCAACTATCGACCGAGGGGACCTAAGTACTGACCAGAAATATCTACTGGAAATATTTGAAGCCGTTATTAGTGGCAACTGCTCCGTACACCTTTCTGAAAGAGTACCTGGTTCCTTGAGTCATTCTAGATGGCTCACGACAGCCAGTCGGATTTTGCGTTTGTACATCGGCACAGAATATCCAACAGCAAATTTAAAAATGCTTGTTTCATTCGTTATTAAAGTTTATACACCTTGCTGGTTTCTAATTAAGTGCAACTCAGCATGCAAGGATGGTGCACGAAACTTGTGGCACGTTATTCATCTGTCGCGTTATTTGCCAGACGACCTGTTACATGTCATCGTTCCAGTCATTCAGCGGAACGCCTTTTTTGCACATCCTGAAAACATCTTGCTGGCGATGTTAAATGATGATCGAAGGCATGTACGGCAGTTAGCTGCTCGTCGGATTTTGAGAGTAACAGACACTAATTCTGTGAACAATAATGATATCCGTACTTTTACCATCCCTGAGCTTAACTTTTCTTCTTCCGACTATGTCGACTTGATCAATTGGCAGTGTGAAGAAGTGCTTATAACAAAACCTCCTATAACAAATATACTAACTGAGGACGAGCTACATGACTTAGTGAAAACCGGAGATGTTCCTCATTTTCTTCAAAACATGTGCAAATTTCCTTGTCATACTCAATCTGTGGAGCGCTGCGCAAAGTTGGTGACGGATGCATCTCTGGCCGTAAGTGGAATAGAAGCCAGGGATGGTTTCATTCGTGCACGTTTAGAGGCTCGAAAGGAACTGCCTTCTTTGAAAGTAAAAAAGACTATTTTCGTAAAAGCTCTAACTGTGACACATAAATTTGTATCACGTATGTAGTGTAAATTTTTACAGATTTTTAAAATTGTTTATTATTGTTTCAATAGTGCTGTTTAATTTTATTTGTCTAATATATTTGCATTTTCATAATTTTTGTGTCACATTTTGTAAAATTCATCAGTTTTTACTTAGTATTTTCCTAAAAGTCACTATTTTTTACTTTTTTGTTTCTTTTTACGATGCTGGAAATATAAATAAATAACATAAAAGAACTTTTATGGGTTATTTCATATGCTTTCAGTGCATAAATAAATCTTATGAGTAAAAAAATGCAATGATATGAGTTAACAGCATTATTTTTCGTATTTTAACCATGAAATCCGGGAAAAAATCTATAATAAAATTTTGTGACCACAGCGCCCCCTGAAGATATTATCCGATCTTAATCAAATTTTGCACTTTTGCTAACTATCACCAAAGACAACTTTTGGCAACTATTACTAGTTGATCTGAAAAACTTTTTATTTTTCGCCCCACCCTAGTGTGCACCTCAAGGCGATTTTTCGAAAATTTGATTTTGTTCTTTTTCTATTCAAATTTTAAGAACATTTTCCCCGAGCAAAATTATCATAAGATGGATGAGTAAATTACCAAGTTATCATAACGAGGAACATGGGCCAGCCAATTGGGGAGAGATTCACCATACATTTTTTGTAAATATACAGGCGAGCCAAAAGACCTTTTAATTTCCTACTAAGGGCAAAGCCGTGTGGGTACCACTAATTTAAAATAAAATAGGTAGCACTTGAAGGGTAATGAGGTGTCATATCAAATCATTACAGAAAAATAGAATATTTTGCCTCTCTCACATTTTTTGAGGAGATAATTTTTCTTTCCTTCTTAACTTCAGTAAAAACTGATCATTACAAATAATGCAATTTTGATGGAAATATGCAACTTAGTTTTCTTACATCTTATAAGACATATAGCATCAACCTTACTATAACAAAACATTTGATTATTGTAACAGAAAAAAAAAAACTTCTAATGCTAAGTTTTCATAAATATGTAAAGTCAATTAACAGCTATTTTTTAAAAAAATTATGCTTATGATAAAAAAATAATATTCAGTCAACTCATAATAACTTGAAGTCCCAAAAGACCAGCTAAAACGTACGAGTTATTGGTAGTTTGAGCTATGGGGAAGTTTTCACACCAGTCTCAAGAGTTTGGGAAACGATGAAAATTTCGAGATAAAGGAATATTCAAGTTATCGAGATTTGATTCTATTTAATAAGTTAACGATAATTAATAATACAGTAGCCCCTCGTTATATCGCTCTTGTCGAGAGAATATAAAAAAACGCCATATAACCGAGACCATTAAAAACAGTGATCTCTTTAACCTTCAAGTAACTCATATGTGCATCTAAAATTTTTCTGGCCTATTCCTATATTAAGCTGATTTTCCGAATAAAAGATAGTTGTCTTACCAAATACTTAGAAAACAAATTAAAAATATCTAAAGTTTTTTTAATTTTTTTTCTGGTGAAATAAGAAATCAAATTAATATTTCAATTTAATTATAATTAAGAAATCTAATTGATATCTTGAATATTTTACATGCCCTGCCGGTCATGTTTGTCTGAAAAATAGATGCCCAAATAAAAATTTTACATGTTTCGTTTTTTATTGAAAATAACAAAAATGTTTAAATTTGTCATGTAGCATTAATCAGGCAAAAAATTTAACAGCATTATTTCTGAAACAAGAATTATTTCAATATTAAACAGAAATGGAAGTTTAAATAAATAGTACATAATAAGTTGCCAGTAAAATTACCAATAATCAATAAAAAAAATTATAATAATTATAGGCCAAGCCGGGCATATAAGGGTTAATTGTCCAATCAGAATTTTTACAAGCCCCAGGTATGTTGGGCAATATAATTTTTGAGCCCTGCTAGATACATTTAAGGATTTTAAATTGAAATGAATTTACTTTACACCTAAGACACAAATACATGAACTGCTTTAAATTGACCTGAAATAAAGATACAAATAATATGGTTAAAAATTTTCACCACAGTTATTTGGTATTCAGCCAGATATTCAGTTAGAATTTTGACCAAATATTCGGGGTTTAGCAAAATTTGATACTCAATGCATCTTTAAATTTAATTGCTATTATTTCTTAAATTGTATAAATCTTATTTACTGCTGTGAGTGATGTCACAGTTGTTAGGCAGGGACCTCAAGTTAGTAAAGCCCTGACCGCTTTGGGTTTATTCTGCCTTGGAGGTCGTAGCTAAATAATATAGATGCAAGCATGCTCTCCATATGCAGATCTATTATTCGAATAATAATCATTTAAGTTCTCTACAGGGATGCCAAAATATTTTGTGTTAACCGAATTTCGTGTTAACCGATTTCCACGTTTACCAGATTTTGTGTACGCACACATTTTGTTTTTGTTCTTGTGTTTTAGAAAATATAAGAACCAAGTACCTTTGTACAAAAATGTACACCCAAGCATTTATGTTTATAATTTCTAAGTAAGAAACAAGTAATTCGAAACAGAGGCAATGGCTATTCGAACCAGTTCTCTGCGATAGTGCATTTTCAAACATCCGATTTTTCCTTGATCTCAAGACTGGAATTTCACTGCTGTGTTGATGGGTAAAAAAAAACACTTGATCGCTTTTAGACCTTAAACCTCTACTTGGGCAGAACAAGTGTCCAGAATTAGACTTTTTTTTTCACAATGAAATTTTAAATCTAGGTTTTTCAGCCATTTGTCGAAGATTTCACCGTTCATCCCAGCTTTTTTACTGTAAGCATAGTCTACAGCTAAATTTAGTACTTTCTTGAACAACGTGGTTTTCCCGATTTTCCTACACAAGGAAAGGAATTTTCTCGCTTCCAGCCATGTCGCTTGCATTCAAATGCAGATCTTCCGACTTTCGAAAGTAATTTTATGTTAAAGTATGGAGATTTTCTTTTTTCTTTTCCCTTTTTCTTCAAGACCTTGAAATTTTCTTTGTCTTATGCGGGATTTCGTCTAAATCCTCTTCATGTTAAAGAAATGGTTTAAGACTAATTTGTAGCTTTGTCTGACAAGGAATGGCATTTCATTCGCGTTAAGCAAGTTCGTTTTAACAAGGTTCGACTGTATAACATGTTATAATTGCTGAAGCTTAAATAATTAAATATTTTCAGAATCACAGAGGTGTGGCATTTGATTAAACTAGAAAATTAGTTAAAATTATTTATGCGATTTTATTTTCAATTCAAATTTTAAACTTTCTTTCACCATATCCTATTTATGCCAATAAATTTATTTAATGATTTTAACCTGCTTATGTATTAGAATTTGCCAGTTAACTAGTTTTTTGCATTTTGAAATATATTTATTTAGTTTGGACATTTTGACCATTTTTTGTTTCGTAGTTTTTGCAGCAACTCCAATATTTTGTGGATATTTTTAAAATTTTATTTTTATTTTTTTATTCTTTTAAAATAGATATATTTTTGCAAACTTGAACAATTGTATCATAGGGACAGGAAACCATTTTTTCTAAGAAAAATGATATTTCTTTCTCTGTCTGGTGAACAATACAGAGCAGACATTGTACAACAATGAAAGAAAAGTTGCTTTGCAGTCATTCAGTAAAGAAGCTATTATGAGCTGTTTTCTAAGCTGCATCCAGCTTTAAAGGAACATGCATTAGGAGTTCCAGTTCCAAGTTAGCATACTTTATTCTGGGGTGGATGCGTCAAGACTGTTTCAAATCATTCTGTCGACTACCGAGCACTAATCATACATGAATGTTGTCGCAACCCATTGGTTCAGCCGCTCTTCACTCCTTGTGTTTACAAATCTTGATGCAGTTTTGCATGTGATCTATCTATAGGTGTTTCAAACGAGGGGCTCTGTAATAAAGAAGCCGTGAATGCCAGCGCTGACCCCTTTGTCTAGCGGTGTGAGAAGTCTGACTTTGAATGGGGAGATCCTAGGTTCGAATCCCGGTTTGGGCATAGATGTACTTTCTCTCTCCTGTCCTTGTGCAGGAGCGGACTGGCCCATCGGACCACGGGCCGGTGCTTCCACCTGCCTGTGCTTCCTCGAAACTGGAACTTCAGATTTTTTTTTGCGCTTTCAAAACCTGTGGCCTTCACAGATTTTTTAATGCCTCGAACAGGTTTTTTTTTTTTTGGCTTCAGCTTTTTTTTCTGTTTTTTCACACCTGTGCTCCTTATTTTTTATCCTTTTGCTCCCTCAGTTTTCATCCTGCGCCCTCAAACTGGTGCGCCTTTGGTTTTTTTTTTTTTTTCTATTTCCAGCTTCCCGAACCTGTGCACCTTTATTTTTAATTTTTGCACCCTTTGGGAATCAAGGTTCACACCCTCTTGGGGGATCCAGTCCGCCCCTGCCTTTGAATGTTCTGTGAATAATAGCTCACCCGTTAAACGTTTCCTTATGGCATGTGTGTGTACAGCGGAAATCAGACTTTACTCCAAATTACAGTACAGTTGGAAAAGTGAAGCAACCTACCCCAAAAGTTGCCAACCCAGCTGGCACAAGACAACAACAACTACATGTGTTTGACTTTTTCTAGACATAGAAACTGTACAGAGTCTGAACGTAAATCAAAAGCTTTTCAACGCCGGTTATAATGGATTAAAAAGCCTGTACAGAGCCTGCAGGTAAATCAAAGGTGCAGGCTATTAACAGTTAATTCGGACAAAAAAACCTGAACAGAGCCTGCAGGAAAATCGAAGGCACAGGTTATTAGCAGTTATTTCGGACTAAAAAACCTGAACAGAGCCTGCAGGTTTTGATCAGGTTTTACGTAGGGAAATCAGTCCGAAATAACTGCTAGTTTTACGAGGTTTTTTTTTTAAAGGTTTTACGCTGACATTTTTTCCTGGGCTGCAGATAGCCCCATCAGGAATGACTGAGAAGAAAGCAAAAATGTGCAAATAAAAATGATTCAGCCCATTTAAAAACTAACTTTACATAATTTAGAAATCGCGTACTGCCAGTAAAATTACCTGAAGTTAAAGTTTAGCTGAAATTAGAAAAAAATGCATGCAAATTGCGAGTGTAAGTGAAAACAATTTACATGAACGCAGGGCTGGTTTTAGAGGGAAAATGTTCCGCCCCTCCACGTAATAATAAATATGAAAAAAGAGGAAAACGTCAAATGCATTCTCATGTGCAATTAAAGCTGGAAACAGCGAGCTTTACCATAGATTTGAGTCTCGCCGCCTTCAATCCCTTACACTTAAAATTTTTGAAAATGATACACTAGCGTTGAATGTTATCACAGCCGGACTTTCGACTTTTCTGAGACATGTTTGATTTAAAACTGCCGTGCCGTCCTAACCCATATCATTTTAAGTTATATATCATGTTTACATTTAAATTAAAAAAAAAATAATCAGGGTGAAGTTATAAAACCTAAGCAAGGTTTGGTATTGGTAAATTATGTGAAATTTATTGTTTTAAAGAAAAGAAAGACGAGTGGTGTGTGTGTGGAAGGCGGAGTTTACGACTCTCTCTTAGAAAATTCTTCAAAATTTATATCTTTAGACAATTTTTAGCAATGTCGAAGGAAAGTTGGGTTGGTCTTCCCTCAAAAATGGTTCTTTTCAATTAGTCTATTTGTACTATCTTTGGTGGCGTTAAGGGTTCAGGGATCCCAGATTAATTTCTTAAATGGAAATAAGAGAAACTTTATTTTAGGCTGCTTTTAAAATAGGTCGATTCATAGTTTTAAGGTTCTATTTTTTCCGGCTCGGTAATTCATTGGATTTCAACAAAATGCCCGATTTCTTTAGCAGGCACCGTTATTTAGTTTTCCCCCACTGCTGCTGAACTAGTTAAAAAGCTTAATTAACGCCTCAGAAGTTTTTTTTACTAAGAAGTCCCAAATGCGCTTCGGTACCTTAGCAAATGGCTGGTATTTAGGTGTTGAACCTTTCCCATTTGCGGAAAAGAAAGGGTAATATTTGCAGAGAATTCGCGCACAGTGCTCTTTTTAAATTATTTTGCTTGATTATTTGTTCTGCAATTGACGATTGTCACACTCTTGACCACCGAGACACTCTTGACAGACTGAAATTCTATTTCGGAAAGCTTATGGTGGAAGCACCACTGAATATGGTATAAAACGTAGATACTTTATTGGTGAAAATATTGCTTAGTTTAAGGAGGGTATGATGAATTAGGAATTCCTCAAAATGAAGTAAGAATATTGCCGCTATGAAGATGCATAACAATAGTGTTTCGTAATGTAGTTTACGTCTTCAACATATCCCTTCGGTTGGTTTATTAAGCATGATTTCGTAACAGAAAACAAAATGTACGTTAAACTGGAAAAATAAACTTAATGCACGCAACTTTAAATCCTTTTTGCAAACATGCAGCATAACAATCAGATAGAAAGGTTCGATTCGAAAGGATCTGTAGATGATTGAAAATTGGTCCCTACGCAGTCAGAATTTTCCTAAGTCCTTACGTGCCTATAAAATTTCTTCCTAGAATTGATAAAATTGCTGGAAGCAGAGTTCTGAGAGGTTCACCCCCCCCCCCCAAGCACCCCATCGCAGTCAGTAAGGATTGCTTTATTAAAGAGCAATGAATTATTTGGTTCACTGGATATGATCATGGCATTGCAAGAAAAGATTAAATGAAAAAAAAAGCCTTAAAAATCTTGGCAACGGGCCTGTAACTACCTGTAGTTACATTTTCACGTGCCTGTAATAGAACTCGAGAAATAACTCACAAAAGAGCATCCGTGAGTTTATTTCTGATCAAGTGACAAAATACTAAATTGGCAAAAGGTTTAGCCGATCTGTGTCGTTAAAATCGTATCAAAAGCGCAGTTTATTCTTGAAAAAGTGTTGAGGAGGGGGGGGGGGGATTTCCAGTAAGATTTAACTTTTTTCACTGGAATCGGTCAGGAAGAGTGTCTTTTATTTTAAAAACAAACAGCAACAACAAAAATAAGGATTTAAACGCTAATCAGAATAATTTTTATGCCTCAAAATGAGGATTCAAACCCTGAAAGCGTTCCTTTTTCTTAGCTACTGACTAATTTTTTTCCAGTCACTAGTGGTTATGACTTTTACGTCAGAGGAATCCCATGTATTAATTAAGTTTTTCAATTAGAAGACGACACTGTTAGATGACTTGGTAGGATATTAAATGGTTTAAATAAACATTTACTCACTTTTTTTTTTTTTTTTTTTTAAGAACGAGGTTCCCAATTGTAGTTGCTTCATGCTTTTATTTACTCTTTCAGGATAGCTTTAATATAGAATCAGCAATTCTGGAAAAAATATATTTTTTTTTCAATTGCGTACGTAACTACGTTAGTGCGCTTCTGTTCGCAATCGCTTCGTTAGTTGATACCGATCATATTGGAAAAGTTCGCTTACACAGCGTATCACCCGCTTCAGCTCTGGGCTATTTATTCTTGCTCCTAAAACTTTTAATCAAAAAGCCTTAAATCACATTTTGACTGCCAGCACTTTCCTACTATATTACTTACACATGAGTTCGTTTCATGCCCTTTCCCGTCCTTTCCTTACTTCTAAAATTATTTCTTACTCGACTAAAATTTATTTATAGATTAAGTTGAATTTTCCGGGAAAAAATGCTTAACACAAACCTAAACTAACGTAACAGGATAAAATTCTGTTTTACAAAATGTCTTTAATTGGAAATTTCTTATTAATATTAGAACGTCACTCTTTTCATTAGATTTCTGTCTGAAAAAGCAGAAAATCCAGTCTTAGTTTAAAAAAAAAACTTCAAATTTGGTTTCAATAGAAAAATTATTCTAACAACCGAAAAATTTTAAATTTCGTAGTATAATTCCCTCACTAAGCGGATCTTGTAATGTATGCGTTAGAAGACGTTCTGGTCTCTAAGTAAAAAGTGCGAGATTATATTTTCAACCCCTTATTTATAAATTTAATTATTATTTTGTGTATTTTTATACTTCTGTAATGCAATTATCCATTTCTGACTTAACTTTTGAGCTTTGTATTGGAAAAGAATAATTATGGTCCAAGATCTGACTTCGGTTGACATACCCTCACCAAATTTCCTAATAAGTCACGCATAAAAACTTTTTGACGGGTCAAAACAGCAAGTTCTTTTGACAGCAGTCCTTAATGAATCAGGCGATGCGAATTTAGTTCATTTGAGAAACATTGACGTTTTTCTCCCCCTCCCCTCCTTCGAAATAATTCGAAGTCAAAGAATTTAAAATACAAAATCCATGCAAATTTGACCTGAACGGAATGATTCAAGTTCTGGGTTGAAGTAATTTTTAGTTCACTAGAATATCGGCCGTCAAGGTATGCCGGGTGAAAATTGGTTCTACAACGAAGTCATTGCCTATTTGGTGATATATTTCGATGGTTGGAATTTTAACCCTAACTTTGGTAGATTAACCCTAAACTCCAGTGGGTAGCGTTCATTGTTTTCGTTTCCATGAAATGAGTCTCACCAGTAAAACAGTTAAGTGACCGGATCTAGTCAAGCCTTGTCAAAATACAGCACTTCCCTTCATGTCAAACGTTGCCAAAAAATATTATCATGCCGTGGCACGAGTTTCATTGTTGATGTCTCTTAGCTATGATTCATTTGGGGATACAGTCGAATCCCGAATTGCGCGAGGGGATGCGTTCCAAGAATCCTCGCGTAAGTCGAAATTTCGCTTTGTAGAAAAGGGTATGCATATAAATTTTTTGAAACATACCAAATTCTTTTAGAAACTTATATACACTCCTCAAACTGCTTTAAAGCATTCCTCAGCTAAACATTAAAGTGCATTATAATTAAGAACTGGACTTTTACTGTACTTTATGTAGAATTAGGCAGCTTTTTTATTTCTAAACTGTTAAGCTGCACAAAATACAAGAGTAATGGCAGAGAAAGATATAAAATAAAACTACATGGTACGTACATTACTTATACTTATTGTCGTGTACCGTCGACGTACTTTTTAGTTGTTCAAGCATATCGAATGTGTTACTTTTTTTTTTTGCAAGAAACTTTCTTTTTCTTCCCATCTTTCAAACTTTAGATGAAACACTGCACTAAGGTGCCATTTTATTTCATCAACTTTAATATTTAGAATGAAAAAAGAAAGATGCCGCTTGGTTACTTGATGCACTAACAAAACGATGTGGTGCTTTGGTGTGGACTAGTGTGGTGAACGGAACTTCCGCTATCAGTGACGCTATAGGGATAAAATATATTCACGAAATTGCAATTTAGGACCCAATAACGAAACCGATACTTCCTTCCAAAAAAAAAAAAATTGTATTGCGGACGAGGAATTCGCGTTTGGCGTCAAGTTCGTTAGTCGGAAAAAACTCGCGTTATAGCCATTTCGCGCAAGTCAAATCGCGGTGTAGCGGGAGTCGACTGTAGTAAGGTGCTAAAAGCTCTTACGTCTTGAGAGACGGGATTAATCTCATGCCATAAGGTAGTTTTTAAACTTTGAAATATCTTTGATGTTTTTCAATTCAGTTAGATGTAATAGCGTAGTGTTAAACTTTTGTGACCAAAATAATATGAATCCTCTGCATTCCTCTGCATTAAAGCTTTCGAGTTTTTACTGCGCCATTGAAACTTAAACGTCGAAAGTTTTATTTCTTTTTTAACTGTAATGACTTAAACTTTCAAACGTTTTAAATGAATTGCTTCAGTTGTCTAATTTTTCGAATAGTTCAGACTGCATGTGCGATGGAAAGAACAAAACAAATTTTGCATGACTTTTCCTTGTGCTCTTTGAAATGGTTCAGGATGCAATGCGGAAAAAACTGCTAGAGTTTCATATATTTTCTTGCTCTCCCACGTACTAGCGTACATAACTGTTATTAGTCCTAAAATGTTAAGAAAAAAATATTTGTGCTGAAAAGTTAAGGGGATCCGGGACACAACCGACAAATTTGACTTTTTCTTAAAAATCATTTTATAAACATCTCAGTTTTTCTCTGCTCAAAAGGACGTTTGAATCTTGTTTCCATCTTAATTAGAACGAAAGAAATAACTTTTGTTGCATGCATTTAGCTAATATTATATTTCGCTTTAAAACTTTAAACCCGTTTTTCGCTATGATGCAATTTTTCTCGATTTCTTGCATGCAAACTCTTGTAAGTCATGAACCGATAAAGATAAATTAATAAAATTTAGAGCATATCTTATTCAAACAGTTTAATTTTTATTCGGCGAATTTGAAAAATACGTTTACTTCAAAAAATGTGATTTTTTTTCCCTTAAATTATTTTAAAATTTTTTGGTATTTTTCTTCAAATATTTTTTATTTAATCAAAATTTTTAAGATCGTTGAATAAAACTAAAGCTTAGATAATTGTGCATATTTTTTTGGAAAAAAAAAGTTGAAATTTGACCAAGAATACTTTGAGTTATAGCGGTTTAAAGAAACTCCATTAAAAAAAATTAAATTTGAATATTTTTTTCAATATTTATGTTATGATTTTGCTTATTAAATAGATGGTGAATCGGTGCAAAAATTTCAAAACTCTAAATTATTTAATAAGAATTTTTTCAATGTGCCTTGGACCTCCTTAAAAGAAATACATATGTTAACGTTAAATCGCAGAAATTTTCAGATTCTTACAGACACGTGTTTTGAAGTTTAATATAGAAACCTTTTCAATGAACAAAAAGTCATCTTTTAGATTTAAAGATATTTGATAAAAGCCAAATATTAAAGTTATTACTTATTGGATGTCTTGACATCCAAGAGCTCACCTTTTTGCTATGAAAAAGTAATTCCTTGAAACCTCGAAACACGCATTTGCAGATATGTGTGCGATTTAAGGTATGCGAAAACCCTATTTTTTTTTCAATATTCATTTCATCTTAAAATTTAAAATATTTAATGTGACTTAAATAACATTTTTACTGTTCATTGTTGAAAAAAAGGTACGCCATTTTTTTCTTTCAATGCATTTACTTTATAGTAAGTTTTAAAAGCTTTCATTTTTAACTCTTCCTTTGATACAAGAAGATGATATTTCCGTCTAAACTCGAAATGATTAACTAAAAAAAGCTATGTAGTTATTTTGCATAAAATTTACCCCGTAAAACCTGTTAAACTTTTAGAGGTTTATATCACAATATATCAAAGCATTTGCGAAGAATCTATCTTTTGCGAAGTTTCAAATGCTCTGGGTTATTTATTTATTTTTCTAGAGCTGTTGGCGTAAATAAAAGCTCTGAAAACATGAGTATGAGAACATCAAGGATGAAGAAATGCATTTCAATTAAAATCGGTGCTTTTGAGTTTATTAAATTTTTTCGCAATAATTTATGGAAACTAAAACATGTTCGCACATTTAGAAAGAAAAAGAGAGGAGCTATCTAAATCTCTTAGTCTCAAAATAGAAGTTTTTCGAACATTAGTGCTCGTCTAACTTAACGTGTTGTATTTTGTTATAGAAAAAGCTTTTTTCTAGTTTGTCCAATCGTAACTGCCCTCATGCATTTAAACTGGTTATAACTATTTCTTGCAGTGTATATTAAAACTGAAGTTTTAATGAGCTTCCTTTCATAGCTAACTATATTAACCATCACATCCTGCAGAGTTGAGAACTTTCACAATCTTTTTTTTATATATACTCGGTTAAAATTTTTAATTTAGTGGTTAGTCCAAAAAAAAGAAAAACAAAATCTCTAAGAAGTCGTGAGTTTGCAAATTTTAATGTATCAAGGTTTAAAGGACGAAGCTTTGAGGACCCCGCAGTACAGGATTCAATTACCGGGTTGAGCACGGTCGACTCGGTTTTACAGTCCTTGAGTGGGTCAGTGGGTCAAAAGAAAAAGTACCACGCGTGCTCGGGAACTAAACACTGGGGGTTCAACGCTCGGTTGACCATCTGTCCGAAACATCTGTCCTGCGCTCCAGAGCTCTCGGTCTCGAAAACTGAGATCGGCACAGTAGGCGTTGTACCCCGTGGGCTGTTACGACTGAGTTTAAAATGAAGGGATATGCAATATACCATCAGACCGATTATGCAATCCTAAAACTGAAGTTTCGGCCTTGTTATGGACTCGTCAATCTAGCATTGTCAATAACCGAGATGAAGACGAATGCCATTGCATTGAAGCTGAGAGTGTCGAAACACTAGTAGGCAACGTAAATTTACCAAGCAAGCGTGTATTGATGTGGTCTAAATCGTAATTTGAAGACGAAGCTTGGGTATTTAGCAGAAAGTTACCGCCTTTAAGCCAGGGCTAAGGTCAAACTACGTGCAATATATCGACAGCCCGTCTATCACATCCAGAGACTGCGGTTTCGTCCTTGTTATGAATTAGTAAGCTAATTTTGTTCCAACTACCAGTTTGTTGGCATTCTCCTCCTAAATTGGAAAATAAAATATAAATAGAAGAACCATAAAAACTTGCTCCCCCGATTCACCGACAGTGGTCGTTAGATAGAACCTAAATGTCATTTCTTTACAACTTCGATTGTTAAATTTGTAACGAGTTTTAGAAAGGATCTGTTGCAAGTCATTCATTCTTATTCAAAAAGTAGACTTTCTAGAAATGACGGTCTAGGCACTGCAATCTTTGAAGTAATGAATTCCGGTGCGCGCTGAACTCTCAGTTCAAGATTCAAGCCCTGAGAAAATGAAGTAGTGTTAGCCATGAAGCAATTAAAACATGAATCGTTCACAGTAGATTACATGGTACAATCGAAGTTGTAAAGAAATTATTCATTAACTAAAATTCCGTGCTCATAAGAGAGCGAGAGAAACTGCTCTTTAATCATTAACTCTTTTATGTGTGGAGGGGGGACGAGGGAGACTTTCAAAGAACTTTTGAGAAATTCTCACCAACTGGATTAAAGAAAAAAATAAATTAACCTTGGTTGATAAAGTAGGACGATGATTTTTCTTCCTAAATGAAACATTAATCGGCAATTCAGAAGAAATGAAAGAACTATTCGATATTTCTTTTAACAGAACCTCAAACTGGACATGTTTTAACTTCTCATAAATTCTTACTTGTAAATGAGCCTCACTAAGTTGAATTAAAACTAGTCTGTTTTTAAATGGAGATTTTGGAGCGCAAAAGTGCTTAAACTATTCAAAATACAGAAGTTACAGGCCACAGAACTTTTATTCAGTTGAAGGTTTTATCCGCTTTTTTGCAATCAAACAGGTCAAGAATACTTGGGCGAACATCTCCACAGAGTCGAAATCTATACTCGGCCTCTTTGTGACCTAAATGAACCGATGAACAAGACCGATCTTGATCGCTGTAGCACACTCCTTGCCTAGGACTCCAAAGCCGCCGGGTTTCGACCTAACAGAGAAAAACGATCTAAGCCCATTTTTCTGCCAAACTCGTGTTACTTACCATGTGAACTGCTAGGTTATTGAAGACTGCCTTTTAATGCAATATCCTTCAGGCAGAAAAGCTTTGTATCTGAGTTAAAAAGGTAAAGTATTGGAACTAGTGGGAAAGAACGATCGAAGTCTGATTTAAACAACATATTGCTGAACATTTGTGTGTGGAACTAAAGCTTGACTACGGATAGATGGTGGATGACTTTGAAGCGAAACATCATTTGTATCGTTCGTAACAGGTAGTCTCTGCCAGAAAGTACCAAATAGTAAGAGGCACGGTCTCGCTAATCCTGTTCCAAAATAATACCAAAAAACCTATCACTAATTATATGAATTATGTTTTTGCTTTGAAGTGGTCATCCGCCTTTTTTTCGTGGTCAAGCTATAACATCATTTTCCCCTGTTTTCAGCAATCATAAGCGAAATCTTGCCCCCCATTCCGCCGAGTAGAGTGGAATGAAAACGCAAATTTGAACTCGAAGCAGCAGCTTTCGTTTTTAATCTCCCCCCCCCCCTCCCTGTTCATAAATCGATTACGAGGGAAAATTCCGCTTCACTATTTTGTCGGCAAGTAGAACTGCTTTTCCGGGAATCGGCGTCACGGTAGTATTTGCAGACTATGAATATCACGTGCAGCTGGCTTGCGATTGAAAGATGGTTTGGAGTCAATTCGTCATTTCCAAAGAGTCATGGGTTCGCTCTTCAGCCGAGAATACCGAATCAACTCGCAGTGAAGGGCTTCTTGCTCAATCCATTTGCAAAAATGATGCATTTTTACTCGTAGCTTCACTTCAATTCTGGAATTTCAAACTTTGAAAAACTTAAAGTAGTGTTGAGAATGTTAAATGATTATGTACGAAATACCAAAGAAGCAAAGCAGAGTAAGCACAGAGAGTATTTATAGTTTAGTTCAGGATTAATAAATTAACCAATTAAGATGAATATAATGCAAACCAGCCAATGAAAGATAAATAAACAAATAATAGACAAAAGAAAATGATTAATTCAAGAAACTTTAGTTCCTGTGAGAGAGCTTCAACAAAGCTTTGACTAAAAAAGAAAGATAATGGAATAAGTTTGCTTTGACAAATTGCAGTACGATGATGGATATTTCAACAAGTTGAGATACATTCGAATGGTAAGGAACCATTATGTGTTACTGCATGAAGTATCCACTTTTAAAAAGTTTTCTTGAATGAAAAAACAGTAATTTGGCCACTTCGCGGGTGTGACTTAACGGTCACATGGAAAAATCATTAGATTTCAAGCATTTTTTCTTAAGGGGTCTAAGGACCTTTAACCTTCAAAATTTTCGATTTTCTGGAAAAAATATATGTTATGCATATGTTAATTCTGAACAATTTGATAACTTATTTATTGCCATACGCCGAAAACTTTTCAAGTTATCGTAAAAATGCGTAACCTTTCCCCATAGAGATTTATGTTAACAGCAGCTGTTTAAGCCTCTTTTTCTCAGTTGCCGGTTTCTTCGGTTACCTCGTTTTGCGCGCATGATATCTCAAAAAGTTTCTTATATATTTCCGTAAAACTTTTCATGCATGTTTGTCTAGTTTATCTTTATGATCTAAACCTAAATTTAAACAAAAAATGAAAGCTAATATTTAAAAAAAAAAATATTTTTGCCCAAAATTTTGGAAATTTTCGATATTAACTTATAAAATTTAAAAAGAATAAATAAATAATTTTAAAAAAATAATTAAATTTAGGTTCCACTCATAAATATAAACCAGATAAACATGCATTAAAAGTTTTACGGAAATATATAAGAAACTTTCCGAGATATTATGCGCGCAAAACGAGAAAACCGAAGAAACCGGCACCTGAGAAAAAGACGCTTAAAGAGCTGCTGTTAACATCAATCTCTATGGGGAGAGGTCACGCATTTTTACGATAACTTGAAAAGTTTTTTGTGTATAGTAATAAATAAGGTATCAAATTGTTCAGAATTAAAATATGCTCAGCATATATTTTTTCCAGAAAATCGAAAATTTTGAAGGTTAAAGGTCCTTAGACCCCTTAATAGACAGTTGATGATTCGTATTATGGTACGTAATGATTTCTTATATTCGAATATATGGAAATTAAAAGGTGCATCATGAGTAAAAATGCATCATTGGCGTAAATGGATCCTGTTTTATGAAGAACGATTCTTTCATGGGAGAGAAACTCGTTGCAATAACAGAGTAAGCAGCACATAAGAGTAGATGGCATACCATCGCGTTCCTTTTAGCGCTATATTGCAGCGTTTCTTTATTTTTTCTCTTTTTCACCACTTTTTTCCTGTGGAACCTCTGATTTTTCGTTGATTGGGTAGGATAAATGCAGCGTTTTCAAAATGGTTGACCTGCAGTTGTAATTATTATTTCAAATAATGTCTTCGTAAATTTCTTTCTAAAATGAACGCCTTTTTTTTTGGAAATAAACTGAAACAAATGGATACAAGCAAAAGTTTAAATTTCAATAAAATGAGTGGAACTTGTTTGATAATCAACTGTACGTAACGTAACTGAAACGTAATATTATGCTTTTTGGACGAAAGTTGATTTCTCATATCAGGATTAGCAAGTCTGTTACTGTATTTTATTAATTAGTAAATTCATTTAAGTTTGTTGATTCATAAGTTAATAAATTGTATACATGCAATTCCAAAAAGTCAAAGCGCCGGCACCGGTTTTTGTGACGATTGAAGTATATTTTTTTTTTTCAACTGCTCTCACATTTAAAATAAGAGCATTAATTTTTTCCAGAAGGGATCGAATGTAACATAAAAGTTTAGTATTCTTGAATTGGCATAAAATAAAGTCGTACATTGGGAATACATGGATTTATAATCCGTGATTCCTTTTGAAATTTTGCCGCTGTTTATTCATAAAAAAAAATAAATGCTTTGCTCAAAACTGATTTCAATCAATTTTTCAAGCGGCTATTTTAAATAAGACCACAAATGAACCACAAACGACTTGTGGAATCCCTGAGTGATCTCCATGGAGACCTCTGGTTCCACGGAATACAATTTAAGAAACGCTGCTGTTTAAACTGTTACATGACTCCTACATGATTGAAGATAGAAGGTGGTTCAGACAGTTTTGAATTGACCTCACACACCTAAATGGTGTGTGATTGATACTTGAATAAGAGAAAAATGTGGCGCAGTCCGAAATTGAACTGATGTCACTGTGTCAGGGTATATCTGTGCCACAGAGATGAATGGAGGATGAACGGGAAGAGGAAATTTAATATTTCATTTGGTAAAGGTAGGATCATTGAGATCATGCAAGCAGTTAAGTTTTTACCGCTCGCTCGTTTTTGCTGATCGTATCTACCACAAAATGAAATGGTCAGTTTCCGCTTCAATTCAGTTGCCTTCTTGCTATGGTACAACTATAGCTGCAGAAACTTTTTCTACCGAGAGTTCATTCGCTATTGTCGGCTGAAGGGTGAGATAGGAATTTCCACTTTCACTGTGCTCGAAGGGGAGGATCAGGTTGAAGACAACCATTTGATTGTTCCATTTTCCGAACCGTGCTTTGAAATCTGGTTGCTTGCTGATGGGCGCAACGTTGCGGGTGTGGAGAGCATTCCAATCCCCATGTTCGAAAAAGTCGAACCGGTACTAGAGCACCTGTTATTCTTCTTCCTTATCGCTCATTTGGTCTTGATTTACAGCTGAGGTGCGTTTTCATCTGTCGGTGAAATGGGCTCAAAAATGAATAAGCAGTTTAAAGGGGCTTTTTTTTTTGTAGAAGGTCGTCCGAATGTTAGCGTACCCATCGCTTACTTTCAGCATTGTGTTAGTCATGGTTGAAAGTTTGTTTTACACCTAAAAGTCAAAACCATCGGTAGAATGCCATCCATGTCATAACACCCGTGAATTCTGCTTGACGTTCATTTATGTTTTGTTGAGTTTCTGAAGTTCGGAGAAGTTTAACCGCCTAACATCTGCGCGGAATTTACTTGTGCTACGCATGGATGTCGTTCTGACTATTTTTGGCTCTAAAGTCTGAAGACTTCAAAGCAAGATTGGCAAGGTTTTGGACTGGACGTTAAAAACCACGGTAAATACCATGCTTTCTACCGTCCTGTCCAAAAGCTTAGTGTCTAAAACTATACGAAAGTGTCCAAAACTATTACTGCGAGAAAATATCAAAAACAGAACAAAATGTGTCAGTTATGGTTTATATTGAATATTTGTTTAATGTTAATCATTCAAGAAAAATTTATATAGCTCATTTATACAGCTGATACTAATCTAGTTACCTAGAAGTTTAATTGTACATTAAAATTTTCCATTTTTAGGAATGACTGTTTTTTTTTCATAATAGTGACCAAAGTGTTTTACATTTATACATGCGTGCAAAAGAAAGTGAACAAAATATAGTGCCGTAATTGATTTAAATACAATAAATGACAGTTTTTTGTAGTTACATAATGTATTATATTAAAAATATCAACTAAAAAGTGGCACAAGTTTAAAAATGTAAATGCGTATATTAATTCATCAGTTTATTATTCTTTAATCTAGGATTTAAAACAGAATTTTCGTTAAAGCATCATGTAGGGTAACGACCGCAGTAATTGGCATTTTAAGAGTTTGTCCTTTAAACTTACCTTTGTTTTCATTACTTAGAAAAAAATATTCACATGCAAATATTTTCGTATCAAAGAATACACATCTGTGCATCTATTTAGTTCACTAAAAGCAAAAATATTTGAATGGATATTTTTATAAAAATATATGTATAAAAAGTTACCAAAATCACCAGTAATTGGCTCCTGATACCACAGTGTATGGCATCTTGTGAACCAGTAATTGGCACATGTTAAAAGAACTGGAAAATCACTTTATTTTTCACTTCTAGATTACATAAATTTTTATCGTCATCAGAAACACAATGATAATTTAAAGAAGGAAATTTTACATAAATTATAGTTAAATCTTACATTTGACGTTAAAAAAGTATCTTGGAGAAATAAAAATTTTTGGACTGTTAAATGAAAAAAAAATTGAGAATTTTGCTGCTTCATTAGTCGGTAAGCGGTTTTGATTTTACGAATTACAGCAGTTTCCACAGAAAAAGCAACACTAACCCGATGATTCTAAGGGACCATAAAAAATGAAACGATTCTCTACAGTCTCAATATCTGACCCGTGATGGCCAAACATATTTGATTTTTATTGTTTCGCTAAAAAAATGTAGCATTATATTCTGTAGGATTTAAAACAATAATAGAACCCACATAATGTTGCTGCAAAAGAATAAGAAATCAAACTAGTGAATATTGCACAACACATTACTGACTGTAAGCACATGTGCCAATTACTGGGGACTAGCAAAACTGAAGCACCACTAAATGGCATCCACCATTTCTTCAAAAACTCAAAAAGAGACAGAAATTTACTTCTACCCACTCAAAGTAACATCTTTCAGCTAAACAAAAAACTTTTGACAACCAAAATTTAATATATTTTAAGTCGGATTTTAATGGATTGATGTTCATGCTTCCATTAAGCCAGAAAAGAAGCTTTTGCAACAAAAAAGGCTGGTTTGACACAAATCACAATTGTTTCTCTTTCCTACGCACTGTTACTATTTAGTAACATAACTAGAAGTTATAATCATTAAAGCAAATGTACATTCTGTTGGTATATAGCCTTTTACTTTTAAAAGATTGGATATTAATCTTATTTTAGGACATTTTTGTCTGAGGTGCCAATCATTTGTGACCTTCCAATTACTGGGGATGTTACCCTATAACTTCAATGAAAAGATCATTAAAAAAAGTTATGATTTTTTTTCCACCTAAAGATTGCAGATTTAATAACAATGGTTTGAGTAAAAATGGAACTGAAATCTATTGTGAATATCCTATTTTTCTTTTAATTGTCACTTAAGGAAGTTTTTATGTAATGAAGTTATTGGCAATTATTTTAAGTAAAATATTTTTTAAGCAAACATTTCGGAGAAATATATTATAAAATACTCATTATATAATTAATGCTTATTAATATTTTCATTTATGCATTATGAATATTGCAGTAAATGCAAATCTGTTAGATTACACCCCTTTAGCTTTAGTATACTTTAGGGCAGTTCAAGACACTTTCGGACATTTTTAGGCAGTTTTGGACGGTAAAAACCACTTGTCCTGTATTGAACCAGTTTTTGACTGTCCAAAATCCAACCCTTCTGGAAAATAGTTGTGTATAACAAACATTCAACCATTCCATACATAATGTTGAAAATAAAAGAAGGGTATGCCCATAGAAATAAGTTAAAAGCAATTCATGCATGGGCGATGAGATCAAAGAATTGAGTTTCTCTAATTTATACATATAAAACTATAAATATAATATACCGAACTTTTACCTGGGTGGCAGATTTTATAAGGATGTACTGTTGAATACATATTGTGAAATTAATTTTTTTAGAAAGCTAAACTATTTTACACGATTTGCAAATATCTCTTTTATACGTATATTTTTTCCTTTGGTAGAAGAACATTGCCTTTTAAAATTACTTTAGTCTATATACTTAAGAGTTGTATTTTTTGTTATTACTACTGTATAGCTAACAAATCACCCGTGATATTATAACATAACGGATGCAAATTGTCCTTGATTAGAAAGTTTTTCCGTACAACTACTCTTAAATCGATATGAGATAGAGATGTGTGACATTGAATGAAGAAATGAATAAAAGTTGTGTTACGACAGACATTTTTTTACACTTCGTTCAAATAGTTTTTAACATCACATTTTTCTAATTGAGACTTTAGAAAATTCTTTCAGTTAGAAAAAAAAACTAACTTTTGACTATCTACGAATGCATTGGATCCATTAAACGTATTTTTTTTTAAATTTTAATCCATAACGTAATTTATTGATATAAAAATTCTTCCAATGATTTTTCGTTGAAGCATTCAGGATTCCATTCTGTCCCTTCAGATAAAGGAACATTTCAGAATGAAAGGGGCAATGGCACAGGTGGATACCGGAAAAAGGAACTGTCCCGTTCAAAATTTGACGAGACACCTTAACCATACATATTTGCCGAGTTGAAAGTGCTTTTTATCTTCTGAAATGTGTTAGTAAATATTAATCGAAACATCTTTTTCTTTTCGTGAATCTAATCCAAATGAGTTTCCGGGAAGCCTATATTCTGATGGATGAGAAATACTTTCGGGGATTGAGGAAAAAGAAATCGGAGGTAAGCATCTTTTTTGTGTTTTGCAAATGTATAAAATTTGACAATTTGATTTTATATTTTAGTAATTTTAAGTAGCTTGAAGATGTGAAAAATGGGGCAACGTGAAATAGTTAACACAAATAACTTTTTTCAAAATGAACAAATTGGAAATTTTTATGGTGAAGTCAGAATGTAAAGAAGTAACACTATATTTCAATATGTCTTGCATTAAAACACTGTTTAATTTTTGGCCGTAATTTGTATCTTCACATACCGGAAAAAAAAGCGAAAACATTTTGCTCCCATGCACGGGTAAACTGAAATAACAGCCTTTTTCTATGAAGTATTTTCTTTCCATTTTCTTAATTATTTTTCATCATTCGAGTGAATGGATAAATGAATTAATAATGAAACAATAAACGATTAAATGAACATAAATTTTTATAAGGAAAAAATGAGTAAATGAACGAATAAGTAAAGAAATGTTAATAAATTCATGTCAGTAAACTTAAATGAAGTAAGAGAACTATTTCACTTTAACCCGAGTGCATGTGACAGATTATATTAAACCTTTAAAATCAAAGTATGCCAAATATTAACTTGATAAGTACTGCACCTGCAGATCTCAATGTTAAAACTATTGATTACAAAAGTTTTATCATTTTTAAATTAAAAAAAAAATCTTTTCATTCTGCGAAATATTCCAATCTTGAGTGCAATTTTGAAAATGAATTGTTTTATTAAAATATATCTTGATGTTTTGAATTATGTTTCGCTTGAATAAACTATGTTTGATAACAGTGTTAGAAGAATGATGTACTGGTAATGCTGTACACTAGGGTAAAGCCCTAGATGGTAGCTTAAGTAGCGACACGTCCGCCATCTTGGGGCCAAACGATGCTTTCCTCTGTCTGCTACGGTGAAGTAGCGTGTTTTGCTTCTTGAATGTGGTATTTCGTGATTGTGAATTAACATGGATTTAATAAGAAACCCCAATCAAGAAGCAAAACACGCTACTTCACCATAGCAGACAGAGAAGAAAGCATCATTTGGCCCCAAGATGGCGGACGTGTCGCTACTTAAGCTACGATTCAGGGCTTTACAGTAGGGTAGGTCGGAAAAAAAGGAAAGTTGGAATCTTGATTTGGGAAGTTGTGCTCTTCCCATCCGCTCAGCTACATTATTTGCATCTTAACAATTAATAATTTTAAACAGGTTTTCACTTTTCAATCAAGGTTTCAAGTCAAATTTGGGACTCTATTTTGGCATTGATGATAGTGAGTGAAAATTTTCATTAAAAAATCATGACTTGCCTCTTCCCTAAATACCAATCCACTGACTCACTAACCAGTTTTATAACCTTCCAACAGTCGACGTGTGAAAGATGATCGTTTATTTTTCACTGTGCAACAAAAAATAGCTTTTTGTCTGTATGTTGGTTTTAAATAGTCAATTCCTTCTAGTTTTGGGTCGAGGAAAACGAATATGGTAGTAGATTTATTTTATCAGCTCTTTTTTTCAAGATGCACAAAAGCCCAATGTAGAAAGTTGCACAACAACTACACACTGATTTTAAATAGGTCCAGTTTATTTTTCCGAAAGAAGTGGGTACTTTTGGCCTATTGCTGTAAACGCTTCGTTTTCGATTGCTTTTTATACGAGGGCTGTTGAATAAGTAATAAGAATAAACTTATGTAAAGAAAACAAATTAAATCGTTGTAATTTACATGGGTTTTTTTAAGAATAACTTCTGCAGGACAAATGCATTTATTCCAACGTTCTGTCTACTGCTTCAAAACTTGTGAACGTTTAGTTTGTTAGAGCTTAGTCAAAGCCGCCTCCGCAGAATTTAGACATGCTTTGTTGCTTTCAAAATGTTTGCCTCATAATGGTTTCTTATTGTTACGAATTCTGTAAATAGTAATTATTGTAGTAACGTAACCTGTAAATAGTTTCTTGTAATGAATATGCAACCCCTTTACATTCGGCTGAAGTATACGACCCCCCTAATTCTTTTTTTTTTTCATTGATAAAATTTGATAACGGTCTACGCATTTCGAGAAGCAATAAGAATGTTGTGGAAACTTTTCGATGTTTATAAAAGCGCCCCGCGTGATAAAAAGTTAGTTGCGATTGAGAATTTGTGCTGAGAGTGTATTAGCTCTGTTTATTGCGAGGCATTTCTCTGTGTTGTTTTTTCGTATTTGGAAGTAAATACGTGTGTAACCGTTGAGTTTACGGTTTGTGTGATATTTGCTTAATTGCTGATGATTAATTTAGCAGTTGTTGACGATCTTCCCTGTACATGGTGTAAATAAATTTCCTGTATTCTTAATCAAGAACTGGGTCGTCCTTTCAAGAAAGTTGGAAGTCTCACCGGATCCGTTACAATTTGGCGCCCAACGTGGGGCTTTTTCTGGACTTTCTTGGAGTAAGTGTGACTTTGGACATTTTTTCATAAAGACTGTTTGAATTTATAAACTTTGTTTTTATGGTGATTACTCGCGCAATGGATGACCAATTAAAACAACTTCTGGAAGCAATTAATGCTGTGAAAAGTTACTTGACTGCAAGTTTTACTGCAAATCAAGAACAATTAAAAAATTACATTGCGGCTAATCAAGAACAATTGAAAAATGAATTGGCGGCTAATCAAGAACAGTGGAAAAGTGATTTAATGGTGCTGAAAAATGATTTAGCTTCTAACCAAGGGGAAATTAAAAACGACCTTACTTCGGTAAAGACTGTGATGGAAAATAAATTTAATGAGATAGAGCATCGAGTTGATGCTTTTGATGAAAAATTTGAAACAGTAGAAAACCGTATCGCAACAGTTGAAAATCATGTGGATGAGAAAATTAAAAACATGGAAAGGAGATTGGCGATCGCGGAAAGCAGCTCTGTACAGTTTGGCGCTCCCACATCGGTTGCTCGACCGTCCATTAAACTTGCCACATTTGATGGGAAAACTTCGTGGCAGGTTTACAAAACTCAATTCATTATAGTGGCGGAAGCGAACGGATGGGACTCTGCTACCAAAGCCTGCCATCTTGCAGCATCCCTGAGAGGTGACGCAGCGGACATTCTTCAGACCCTTCCGGACAGCCAGCGCCTGGATCTCGACGCCCTCACATTTGCGTTGGAGCTTCGCTTCGGTGAGAAGTGCCAGAAAGATTTCAGCCGACTCCAGTTGAAGTCCCGTTTCCAGAAAACCGGGGAAACCCTGCAAGAGCTTGTGGCGGGCATCCAGAGACTGTCTCATCTTGCTTTTTGTGACTGCCCTGCGAATGTTCGAGACAACCTGGCACTCAACTACTACATCGACGGGGTTCGAGATCCGGAAATCCAGAAAGCTCTACGGATGGCGGATGTCAAAGACCTGAATTCTGCTGTTGTGTATGCGATGAAGTTGGAGTCTGCCCAGCAAGCAACCCGTGTGGATCGCCATCCCATCCGGACTCTGGAAGCTGATGAGTCTGATTCCAGGCCGTCCCATCTCGCTGAACTTGAGAGACAACTCGGTGATTTGGCAAGATATCTGAGCATCATAACAGCCCAAAAGAAACAAGAGCAGAAGTGCTGGAAATGCGGTAGTGAAGGGCACCTGCGAAGGAATTGTCCGGCTCGCCAAGCTACGCGAGGGAAAGAAATCACCTCCACCAGAGTTCTGCAGATTCCCTCTACTAGTAGTAGCAGTGATGGACTTTTCATTTACGCACATGTAAATGGGAATCCTTGCAAACTGATTGTCGACACTGGAGCCAATGTGACAATCGTTAGGACAGATGTGGCTCGTGAATTTGGATTGAAACTGTTGTGGACATCGCCACGCGTAAGTCTCCAGACTGTGACAGGTGACAAAATTGAGATTGAGGGTAAAGTGGACTTGGAAATAGTGTTTGGGAATGCCACCTACCATCATACGGCATTCGTTGCTGATATCACGGACCCTTTCATTCTTGGATTGGACTTTTTAAAGAAGTATGACTTCAACCTCGACTTCAAGACTAATGAGCTGCACTCGATGAGAGAAGACATAGCCATCTTCAACGTTGAAAATGATGTAAAATCCGCTCATCAAATAATAGCCCAAACAGATTTATCAATTCCCTCAAGGTCAGAATCATTAATACCTGGCTCCATTGAAGAAAGCAATAGTTTTCGATTTGGACTCATTGAACACCCCAACTTAAGCAATAACCTAAAAGGAGTGCTGGTAGCATCTACGCTTGTGGACCTTTCTAAGGATGTAATCCCTGTGAGAGTCGCCAACGTGAGTGAAAGACCAAAGAATATCCGGAAAGGTGAAGTGTTAGCAACTTGTACTCCAGTAAACTGCATCATTAGAAGAATCAATTCCCCCGAGACTGCCTTCTGAGTCTTTGACATCGAAGTTAATTGGGAGTGCACCCTTATCGAAAGATCAAAGAACTGCTGCGGAACAATTGGTGGATGACTTCAAGCATCTGTTTTCATCTACATCGGAGGATGTTGGCCGTACGAATTTAACGCAGCATAGGATCTACACTGGAGAACACACCCCCCCCCCTATTCAACAGCATCTAAGACGACTACCGTTCGCCAAAAAGGAAGAGGTTGAGACCCTCCTGAAAGAGATGAAGGAGAATGATGTAATCGAACCTTCATCCAGTCCTTGGGCCTCTCCCATCGTCTTGGTCCGAAAGAAAGATGGCTCCACCAGATTTTGTGTCGATTACCGACGGCTGAATGAAATCACCAAGAAAGACAGTTACCCTCTTCCACGGATAGACGACACCTTGGACACTCTTTCCGGACACAAGTGGTTTTCGACCCTGGACTTGAAGAGCGGCTACTGGCAGGTTGAGATACACCCTGATGACCGAGAGAAGACAACGTTTACAACTGGACAAGACTTATGGCAGTTCAAAGTGATGCCCTGCGGCCTCTGCCATGCACCAGCTACGTTCGAGCGTCTTTTGGAGTTAAAGGTGGTGTTAAGAGGACTTTCCTACGAATCCTTTCTGGTCTACTTAGACGATATCATCATAATGGGACGCAGTTTCGAAGAACATCTGGCAAATCTTAGGAATGTGCTGCAAAAGCTTAAGGAAGCCAATCTGAAGTTAAGCCCGTCCAAATTTAATTTGTTCCGCCGGGAAGTGAACAATCTTGGTCACATCATCTCTTCTGAGGGTAAACAAACCGATCCAGAAAAGGTATCTGCGGTCAAGAGTTGGAGTCGTCCCGAAAACATCCATCAGCTGCGAAGTTTCCTGGGGCTCTGCACGTACTACAGGAAGTTTGTGAAGGGTTTTTCCAACATTGCACGACCTTTGCATAAGCTGATGGAGAGAAAGCAAAAGTTAGAATGGTCCAAAGAATGCGAAGATGCATTTCTACGACTGAAGGAGGCTTTAACATCAACGCCTATTCTCTCTCATCCTCAGCCTGGAAAATCCTTCATCCTAGACACTGATGCGAACCACGAGGGCATCGGAGCTGTTTTATCCCAAGAAATTGACGGCAATGAACATGTCATCGCTTACTGGAGCAAATGCTTATCAAAGTCGGAGCGAAATTACTGCGTCACCAGAAAGGAGTTACTGGCCATAGTGAAAGCTGTAGAACACTTCCATCATGACCTCTACGGCCGAAAGTTTCTGCTTCGGACAGAGCATGCCTCGTTAACTTGGCTTTTGAACTTCAAGAATCCAGAAGGCCAGATAGCCAGGTGGATACAGCGGCTCCAGGAATATGACATGGAGATCAAGCACCGAAAAGGGTTGTCTCACGGTAAATGCAGACGCTTTATCAAGGAGACACTGTCCTGAGAACTGAAATTATTGTTCCCGAATCGAGAAACAGTATGGAACGACTAGCCCTACTGCCTATCAGGTGACAGTGACTCCAACATCATCAGAACCTGATCCATGGAGTGACGACCAAGTTCGAAAGGATCAACTTGAAGACCCCGACATAAAACCACTTTTGGAGTTCATGGAGAGTGACAGTCGGCGACCTAGCTGGCAGGACGTTTCAATCTTCAGTCCTGCAACAAAAAGATACTGGGCTTTATGGGACTCGCTCCATTTACGGAACGGCGTGCTACACCGAAAATGGGAATCTGACGACGGCAAAACATCTAGATGGCAGTTACTACTTCCCCGATCAAGGATTTCAGATGTTCTGAAAGAAATACATAGTAGTGCGACTGGAGGACATTTTGGTGTCTTGAAAACCCTCAATAAAGTTCGGGAGCGCTTCTTCTGGAGCAAGGCGAAGGATGACGTGGAGAAGTGGTGCCATTCTTGTGACGCCTGTGCTGCTCGTAAAGGACCGAAGAAAAGAAGCGGAGGGAAGCTACATGTGTACAACGCTGGAGCTCCTTTCGAACGAATTGGGATCGACATCCTGGGTCCTCTACCAAGAACTGCTGATGGGAACAAATACATTCTTGTTTCCATAGACTATTTCACCAAATGGCCCGAAGCGTATCCTATTCCAGATCAAGCAGCTACCACCGTAGCAGAGACTCTAGTCCAACATTGTATCTCGAGATACGGAACACCTTTGCAGATTCATTCCGATCAAGGGAGGAATTTCATCTCTGCTGTGTTTAAGGGCCTACGTCAAATTTTCGGAATTGAGAAAACTAACACATCATCACTATACCCACAATCGGAGAGATTTAACCGCACAATCCTGAATTATCTCTCGCTTATTGTATCCAGAAATCAACAGGATTGGGACAAGAAGCTACCTTTGTTCCTGCTGGCCTACCGCAGTGCTGTCCACGAGACTACCGGATATGCCCCATCTCAGATGCTCTTCGGACGAGAGCTTCGGCTACCTTGTGATCTTGTCTTCGGTCGTCCTCCGGATGCGCCTTCATCGCCTGAGGAGTACATCCAGGATCTCCAGGCCCGGTTGCAAGACGTTCATAACTTCGCACGAGAGCGAATTAACATCGCTCCGGAGAAGATGAAGACCCGATACGACACAAGGTCTACTGGACATGAATTCAACGAAGGCGACAGGGTTTGGTTATGGAATCCCATCCGACGGAAAGGTCTTTCACCCAAATTGCAGTCGCATTAGGATGGACCCTACAAAGTCCTTAACCGACTGAATGACGTCGTAGTGAGGATCCAAAAATCACCTAATGCAAAACCTAGGGTTGTACATTATGATCGGTTAACCCCATACTATGGCCATAGTTCATGAGTATTACGTAAAAAACCATGGTTGATAACATAAAAGTTGTAGATAATTTTTTTGCTTTTAATGTTTAGTAATATTTCTTGTTATTATTGTGTTTCCTATGCATTATTGGTTATTATTTAGTGTGTGTATTTGTGAACTTGTGATAGAAGGTTGGTACCCTTTCTGGGGATTGTACTGCCCGGGACATACAGTCCTTAGGAAGGGGGCAATGTTACAAATTCTGTAAATAGTAATTATTGTAGTAACGTAACCTGTAAATAGTTTCTTGTAATGAATATACAACCCCTTTACATTCGGCTGAAGTATACGACCCCCCTAATTCTTTTTTTTTTCATTGATAAAATTTGATAACGGTCTACGCATTTCGAGAAGCAATAAGAATGTTGTGGAAACTTTTCGATGTTTATAAAAGCGCCCCGCGTGATAAAAAGTTAGTTTCGATTGAGAATTTGTGCTGAGAGTGTATTAGCTCTGTTTATAGCGAGGCATTTCGCTGTGATGTTTTTCGTATTTGGAAGTAAATACGTGTGTAACCGTTGAGTTTACGGTTTGTGTGGTATTTGCTTAATTGCTGATGATTAATTTAGCAGTTGTTGACGATCTTCCCTGTACATGGTGTAAATAAATTTCCTGTATTCTTAATCAAGAACTGGGTCGTCCTTTCAAGAAAGTTGGAAGTCTCACCGGATCCGTTACATTATGTTAAGGAAACAGCCAGAAATCACTGATGTCAAACAATTCTGCGATTCCCCTTCATGATAATAGCAGCAGTGTTAATCTCTGTCTCTGTGAACGTTGACAGTTTTCCCTCACGTTCAATATCTTCCTCATTTTGCTTGCTTTCTTTAAAAGCGTTATGTCATCAAAAAGTACAGACTTTAAACATTGCTTCATCGTTGAAAGCTTCACGTATCCTATCAAACATATCCCATGCTTAATTTTGCAGACGAAAACAAACTTTAATCACATAACTTTGTCCCAACGACGCTTCTGTTTTGACCACTGGCAGCGTCTTGTAGGTCAACAGGCTTCAATTCAATAACGTGCTACTCAAGAACATGAGACTTAACGCACCAACTATCAATAGCTTTTGTTAATACGGACAACATTTTTCACGCCAAAGAAACTAACATTCCGATGAGTGGTTTCGCGGCAGTAAAACTAGTCTTATTACTTATTGAACAACATACGTACTTCAAAGAAGAACCATCTCTTGTAATAGTTCAGCAGCATTTGGTATGCATCAGCTCAGCCCAATGGCCCTACTATCTGCTTTCCAATTTAAATGGTGAAACCTTTCCTCATGCTCATAGCAAATAGCTTCGCAGTTAAAGGAAAATATCCTGGTGGATGTGAACAAAATAGTTTCAGAGACATAGCATTCATCAATGGTCATAGAACTTCCGCAGGTATTTTTCGACTGTTTTCAGTTCTCGTCTTCTCTACTGCTTAGAAATGCTTCTAATACACCCATAAAAGCTTAGGTGTTTTTTCTGCCCTTTCAATTATTTTCTTCAAAAGCAGCGATTTTAATGATTGTGCGTACTTAAAAGGTTATTAAAAAATTCTTTCATTAACCTTAGCTTCAATATATCTAGGAAAGTTAATTCTAAGGTATTGGAAAATCATCTTTATTCACAGCTTTCACGATGTTCTTCATTATTCCCAGCAGGATGAGCATGGGTGTAAGCAGAAATGGGTGGATCTACTGAAGGCTGATTTTGGAGCTCTTACCAGAATTCAAATTTCTTGAAGTTCATTTCGGTTTATTGCAATGAGATTTTCTATCCCGACCAGGGGTCGAATTTTAGAAGACAGTCAGCCACATGTGGAGGGAGGGGAAGGTTTTATCTGGTAGGCAAAAAGAGCATTCTTGAGATTTCATCACCCTATTTGGCTCTATCTTGAAAACTAGAGTTAATCTCAACTTTTTACGGTTATTTTCGGGTTTAGGGAGGAATAAAAATAGAACCGACTTCAAAAGTGCTCTAAAAAGTGAAAAATAATTTTATTCTTTAAACACCATCGATAATACTTTTAAACATAATTTTTGAAGTTGGCGCAAAAACAAAAAGTAAAATCCAGTTTAACCATGCTCCGATTATATTTTTTTCGGAAAATCACTCAAAGTTAGTAACGAAACATTTATATCGTTGCTCAAATATGCTGTCATCAATGCATGAATATGTGGTAGTGAAGAAACTAGACCTGGTTAAATTTATAGTTGTATTTGAGTTATTGCTGTTATGTTTAAAAGTATTATCGATGCTGTTTAAAGAATAAAATTATTTTTCACTTTTTAGAGCAATTTTGAAGTCGGTTCTATTTTTATTTTCAAAATTTCTTTATTTCATTCTTTTTAGTGTAAATGTAAGTATTCCAGTAAAAGTAAGAAGTTACCATTACGAAACTTCACCATATTGTTTTCTTAAAAATGCTCCATACTAAAAAAAAAAAAAAAAAAACTACAAGCACGCCTTAAACTTTAAGCGATTGGCACTAAAAATTTATTTTTGTTCCTCTCTGGAATTGTGTGTTAATTTAATTATAACCATTTAAATATTACGTTTTCTCTAACTAATTTGCATTTCACAGCATACAAGTTGCTTGCGATGCAATCCTGTATAGTTGAGGTAAACCTTACCTGGTAGTATTGTGAAGGTTAAGCAGGTCCTGATTACTGCATCACCTCGCTTAAAGGTTAGGTTTACTCTCACTATGGAGCAATGACACTGAAGAAATTTGATGCTTGCTTCAGAAAAGCCTTTATTCAAAATTATCATTACAATTACTATTAATGTTACTGTTATATGGCATCAAACTTTTATAACAATGGGCTTCATATTTAATCATTTAATAGGGAAATTTCATGAAATTTACTGTTTTTTGCCCATAACTTTTTTTTAAGGAACAAATATAGCCAATTAAGTAATGGGACCTAAGTTGAGCCATCCCCTATCCATTAAAAAAAAGAATCGTCAAAATCGGTTCACTAGGTGAGACGCTGTGAGTGGACAAAAAAAAAAAAAAATATATACATACGATATGAACTGATAATCGCCTCCTTTTCGAAGTCGGTTAAAAATACGTAGTAGATAGCTTTTTTAGACGGATGCGTTTTTAGCAATGACTAGTGTTACTTAGGTAAGTTGCGAAAATCTATTCTTAATTGTAACATGTTGGGAGTCAAGACAAAAATGCAGTAAAACCTGTGAAAACTATGTTGAATGAACGAATTTTTAACGTTTTAGTGCACAAAAGTTTCAAATTACTGTAGACACGTGTTTCGGGGTTATAACGAACCCCTTTTTCAGCGCAAAGAAGTGTGAGCTTTTGGATGAAAAATCGTCCGAGGAAACTTCTGAAAGATCACACTTTTTTGTATTGAAAAAAGGATTTCTTGCAATCCCGAAACACGTGTCTGCTTTAATTGGCAATTTGTGTACATTAATACATTGGTGTTTCATTTAATTTTTAAACGCAAAGGATTTTATTTGTTATAACGATGTTGTTAATACCTTAAAAAAAATTGTTGTTGACAGATAATTGTTATATTTAGTAGATACACTTATGCACACATCCCTCTCCTCTTATTTATGGTATGGTGAGCTTGTAATACTTAGAGTAATTTGAGTAGAATGTACTTCGAATGTTTTTAACTTGATCTGAGACAGTGTGTCGACAGATCAGGGAAAAGTCAGGGAACTTTATTAATCAGGGAAAAGTCGAGGAAATATCGGGGAATTTCGAAGAAATAACAAAATTAGGAAAAATTGATTTTATAAGGAAACATTTTTTTTGCTTTACAGAATTAAGTATCCTAATTCCAAACGCATTTTTCGCCAATTATCTATTCAAAAAAAAAAAAAAAAACAAAGTAAAATTAATGAGGTCCGATTATACACTGCTGCATATTTGTGCATCTTTTTTCCTCAACGTCAAAGTATTGAATCTTGCTTATTAACCACAGGAGGAACTTCCTTAGATTGCTTCTGTATCTGTTACGCTGTTTATTTTACCTCGCTTGAAATATCTTTCACGCTTTCAATGCGACGTAAAATAAAAAACCATACAGGCCAAGAGAAAGCCTTCATTATGGCTTTAGCTCCTTTGCCTTTATTCCATTTGTCTCGAAGTGATTAGCGTACTGTAATCACGATTTCAAGATGAAATCTTTGGTTTTTGAATTAATACTGGTGAAAGCTTAAAAGTTATTACTACTTCGCATTTTTAATTTCAAAATTGAACTTTGAATCAAAAAACCTTAGCTTTTGCCGTTATACTATTTGCTGTCGCCGCAGATTATAAAGGTTTTCTTTTCTTCAGACTTAAATGATTCCTTTATTTTATAATCAATTTGTATTCTTTTATATATATTGAAATTAACTAATTGCTCTTTTTTCTGTTTTTTCTTCTTGCATTTCAAAGTTGTTTGTTACAAAAGCAATCTAAGATTTTTTTTTCGTTACATACTGACATAATTTGGAATATTTAACTTGTAAGTAAAAGTCTCTATTTTTAATTGCTAAAATACTGTATTCATTCATTAAAACCTATGTTCTTGATTAGAGAAAAGCTCCCTATTAAAGGATGTCAAAAGGTTTCATCTGTTTTGCATAAGTATGTCAATTAGTTTAGTTATATAACAATAACTACATTACTTCTATTCTTTCACTATTACTTGTTATTCTTGCAACAATTATTATACTGTTTGAAAATTTAGTTCAAAATAATTTCAACTACTTTTTAGTTCTACAATAAATACACGTTTCAAAGAGTGATTTTAATCGTTTCTTAAAATTCTTATGCTAAGTGGTTTCTGGAAGTAAAGTATTTTTTTTTCTATAATCTTTCCACCGAAGAAAACTTTAATATACTGTTTCGTATTCCCCCCCCCCCAAAAAAAAATTGACTTGGTATGTTCTTTTTTTTAATCGTTTTGTTAAAGTAACATCTTTTTAAAATATATCTTCAGTTCAACAACTTTACACAACTTAAAACGTTTAAAATACTGCATTTTATACAAACATACAATGGATTTCAAGTAGAGAAAAGAAAGGAAACCATTGTCATTGGTATCAGGGAAATTTGGTGAACTTAATCAGGGAAAAGTCAGGGTTCCTTTACAGTTCCTGCCGCCATCCTGTGAGAGGTTTAAAATTAAAAAAGAAAGAGTAATAATAATTTAATAATCGATAGTTTAGCTATCAAAGTAATGAAATAATTTAATTTTAAAACGTTGTAATTAGTTAAAATGCACAGGATTTTTTTAATGTTATTAACATCGGGAACATCTTTTAAACATTGGTCACACCGTCCTTTTCGTTTGGTGTCGATTTTACTGTATCTTACTGCATTTTCAAATTCATTTTCGTTTTTGAAAAAAAAGTATTTTTTTGTAGAAACTTGATTTGATCCGTGTTCAGTTGGATGCTGGTACAGTTCGACTTTTCCTCCATTGGTCCTGAAGACATTTCTCAGCATTTTGCTTCCCTCTTCTGGAAATGGGACAGAAAACACATCACCAATGCTCATAATGCCATAGAAGTAGTGATATTTTCCTCAAACATTCTGTTTTACTACGATGATGAATGAACGAGGTACCGAAGTTTCCAGTGCAGAAGGACTTTATGAGGTCGTCAGCCCGTCAAAACATCAGTTCTCACCGAGGCTAAGAAAAAGCTTTTACAACGGGCAAAGCAGCCCAAAAAAAAAAACTGTTTAGGACTGAAATAGTGTAGGTACTATTTGTAAGAAGTGCTACTAAAAAATATTATTTTGATTAGTTTAACGTACGGGTTCTCAAATGGTGGGTCACGAGGTATGTCCCGGGGGGTCGGTGGATGTAGAAGAAAGTTTAAAGAATTTTTCTTTTTTGCACTGCATGCAAGAATGAACTTAAAGGGGTGCGAGGAGGAAAATCTACTGCAAAAAATAAATCAGTTAAGTTTATAAGGGTTTATGAAGGTATTTTAGGTAAACTGAGGTAGTGAGAAGCAAAGGGATGCAAGTGGCAAAATTTAAAATTTGGAGATAACTAGTCCAAACGGTAGGTGAACCCCCTCCAGGTCTTGTGGCAAGTGATAGTACTAGTAGCCCTGGTATGTACTGCTGTATAGCATGACTTAGAAAAAAAATCAATGAAGGCCTACCTAGGACGTAAGGTTTATACGCGTTTTACTCAGAACTTGAAAATGTCATTTTACACTCCTTTGCTTCTCACTGCCTCAATCACAAAATAATTCAAGAGGCAAAAATTAATTTATTTTACTAATTACTTGTTTTTATAATGATAAAACTTAACGATTTGTGTAGTTACTGTTTTAGGGTTTAGAGAGGAAAACTTTGGGGGTCGCCAAAATACTTAGTCTAAAAAGATGGTCGCAGAGTCTAAAAGTTTGAGAAACCTGGTTTAACTTTTTATAGGAGTGATTCTTCGATGACTCGACTTTTAGCATTTTCGTCGACAAAAATTTATTTTTCCTGAGCTCCCCCAGGCAGTTTCGCACGCCGCTTATGGGAGCTGCTGTTATAGCAAAATTGTTTTGTTTACTTTCCGAACAAGCGGACAACTCCGATTCTGCTGTCGGTATTGTCCGTTTGTCACAAGAAGGGGGCACTTGACTCCTCCCTCGTCACGTGGTATCCGATGATGCTGTTTTCGGCAGAAGGTATATTCGGATCATAGAATTTATTGTAAAAGCAGAAGTTTTTAAAATGTAAGAATAACTAAAACGGCAAGAGGCAAGTGATGTAAAGGACACTAAGACTATTTTGCACATCAGAATGTACGCCCAAAGTTAAGGCCGTCTGGTTGTCTTTAGAAGCGCTTGGATTGCGTACCGATCACCCCCACGTAAAATGGAACTCCGCGTTCGAGGGGGCGTGGCGTAGTGCCTTCCGAAAAATGGAAAATACAAGGACTAGTTATGTGTTTTCTGCCACATTTGCCGACGGGATCTGCTTTCCGTGACTTGTTCAATTTTAACTTTTTGACATGTGCAACTATTACTGAATCAGAAGCACCTGTTTTACTTGCAATAGCTCTCTCTAGAAATGTAAAGGGGAGAGTAGTAAATTTTGTTCATTTAATATTTTCTGGATGAAGTGTCTGAATCATCACCCATTCTTTAAAATAAGTTTTGACAACATCAAACTATAATAAAAAATCAGATATTGAAATTTAGCCACAAACTGTAGCAACATTGCTTTATTAATAAGTGTTACGTATTACATATAGCAGACACCAAAACTTTCAGAGAAAAATTTCTAGAATACTTAATGTAACCTCACAACAACAGCTGTTTTCTCACAATGGAGAGTGAAACAGGAATAACATCAAATATTTGTAAAGTGATGCGGACTGATAGTGTTGTCACTCCTAAAATTCAGTAATAATACCAGCAGCATCTCAGAATTAAAAAAAATATATATGGTTTGTGTTTACTTTCTTCAAAAAGTGAGCCTGAACTAGAAAATCGAGAATGTGGGTAGTGTCCCTAATAATTTGACCACCCACTGTAGTTAATAACTCAGTTTAAAACGTACTTGCAGTTTAACTCAATTTAAAAAAGCTAAAAGCCTAAAATGAAAAGCTTAGTTAGAATAAAGCTTAATTAAAAAAAAAAAGTTTTTTTACAACTGTACTTGTTAAAAATTGCTTTTAAATTTGAGCATATAAACTTGCAATATTTCGAGCTGATAAACGAAAGTAGTTTCCGTTGTTTAAAATAAAAAAAAAGGATAGGTAACCGGTCAACACGCTCTAAATTTCAAAACGTTTCATCTCAAACTTAAAAACGGAAGTACTTTAGATTTAAATATTTTTTACGTTTTACTTTAAAGACTACTTATATAATCTTGATACCCAATAAAAAGTATGAACTAAATACCTAAATGATTTCTTGATTACAACACTAAAAGATATAACTTGTGTTTTTGAAACCTAAAGTTTAAGCCTTAAAATTAAGACAAATATTAAACAGCAAGAAAATGATATAGTAAAAGTTAGCTTTTGAAAGCAACATTTGCACGTTGGGTTGAATGCAACTCGGAAGCTTTTACAATCAATCTTTACAAGAGAAATCAAACCAAAAAGTGACTCTTAGATGTAAAGACCCAAAGCAAGCAGTTAATCTTAATATCTTTCTTTTTAGGTTAGTTTTTCAGCAGTTAATAAATTTTAAATTAGAAATTTGGCAAAAGAAATAGGCGTTACACAGCTCACTTCGTTTTACTGAACCGCCTACACTTCTTCGCTCAAATTTCTCATTTAAATTTCATTGACTGCTTTAGAATTAACCGAAATGTTAAGATATTAAGATTAACTGCATGTTTTGGGTCTTTAGATCTCGGACTTTTTTTGGTTTTATTTCTCTTTAGCTGTAAAAGCTTCAGAATTGTGTTCAACCCAACGCGCAAATGTAGCTTTCAAAAACTAACTTTTACTATATCCTTTTTTTGCTGTTTAATATTTGTCTGAGTTTTAAGGCTTAAACTTTAGGTTTTAAAAACACAAGTTATATTAAAAATAGTTTTTTTAGGGGCAGATTCAACTGAAACATTTTTCGAACGTTTTCCCCTTTTCCATCGAACGCTTCGATCAAAAGCAGCGACTCCGGCTTCAACTGAAACGATTCGAACGTTTTGTACCACGTGACCCATCCGAGTGGTTGAATTCGAACGATTGGGAAGATTCGATTGATTTTTGTTTATCTTCCAGCAATGGCGTACGAAGTTTTTAGCGGCCAGAAATCGCTATCGCCGATGACAAATATTTTGCTATATTCGCATCCGCAGTTGATTTGCAGGTGAGTGTTACATTTTTATTACAAATAAATACTTTTATGACTTCTGTAACGATGATTGCTGCTTAAAATTACGTTTTATCTAGTTCGAACATTCATCCTTTTTTTAAACTTGTTAACATCGTGACAAACTTCCAAAATTAAATCAAAATTTGTTTGCCAAGAAGCTACTTTATAAAAGTTCCTCTAATTACGAAGTAATTGTAACATATGACAGCATTGAGTCTTGATTATTTTATGAAATTATTTAATGAATTATGAAATTATTTAATGAATTATTACTTTATTTAATGAATATATCTACTTGCGTAAATTCTTTTACTGCTTACACCTATGGTTAATTAAAAGATATTGCTTAGTACTGAAAATACTAGTGTTTTTTTAAAATTTATTTTAAATTTTATGAATAACAACTATGTCTATAAAAACTTGCTTCTTGTAACTGATTAGATTTCAATAAACAAATTGAAGCATATAGGTTTAGTTAAACTACTTGGGTTTTCAAGAAAACAGTTTTGTATATTGCTCCTCCCTCCCCCCTCCCCTCTTCCAAGCGTTTAAATTTTTGTTATTTGTATAAATGAGTATAATATATATATTTTTTAAGGAAATGAATAAAAAACTATTATTCTTCATTAAAAAATACATTATTTTGAGAACTTTGAATCATATTATTCTTAGCAATTTCTTTGGCATTCCAGATGCTGCCCACTTGCACCTTCTCAACGCTGGAATCTTCCAAAGGGGGGGGGGGGCAGAAGAATGGAATTCTTCCAAAAGTTTCAGTTCCCAAGAAATATGAAAATGACGGACGGAATGCAACTGATCAAACAAAGGTGCAAGTACCTATTGGGTTCCCTACTTGAACAGAAGAGGTAAATTTGCTGTGAATATCAAATTGTAAGGTCACCCACTTCTAAGATCAGTTTCAAACAGTCCGGAAGGGTGACCTTATATCGAGATACAGCTCGATTATATCTATTATGATTCATTTTACGACACTATTTTTGAAATAATTGATTAATATATTCAAACTAATTCATATAACTTTCTGAAGTATATATTTTTCACGGATAAGTTTGTTTTCTTTCTTCAGAGTCAAGTAATGAGGTTCGGTAGAAAAATCGAGTTAGCAGATAAAATGTTATACTTACTATAGTTGGGGCAAACCTAACTTGGCAGTATTGTGAAGGCTAGACAGATCCTATCTCAGTATTGCATCGTTGCCAGGTTAGGTTTGGCCGAACTATAGCTACCTGAAATACACTGCCAGCTCAGTCATTCCAGCCGAGGACTGCAGTTTCGTGCTTATTAGCACTCAACAGCCCGGCATAGGAAGTGACTGAGCTGGAGGTGGAAAACCTCTTAAGGAAGCCAAGAGTGCCAAACAAATTGAGTGCTAATAAGCACAAAACTGCAGTCCTCGGCTGGAATGACGGAGCTGGCGGTGTATTTCATGTATTTCTGCCTTAGCCCTGGCCAATGGGCGGTAACTTACGGAAATTATAGCTACCTACTTGGCAAATTAGAAGAGATTGAAAATTGTTTTTGAGTTATTGGCTGGCACATTCCATTCTAAGGCATTTACTACAGACTGCTGCTTGTAAAATTGAAATTATTAATTAAAAAAATTGTAGCAAAAAAAAAAAAAAAAAAACATGCAGCAGTTTGACAAATTAACTATGTATTTCATGTAAAACGCCTAATATCTCTTCAAACCTCCACACAGTGCTTTGAACTACTTATTTCGCTTGCTGTCAGCTTATTTTCCTGTTGCCAAGAAAAAATCTAGTCAAGTATCCTACCGTAGGTAATTTTTTTTTTTTGACGTATAGATTTATGACGAGACTCCTGATAGTGTACTCAATAAAAAAGTTTATTTGTTACCAGGAGTGTGCACAGGAGAGGGAAGGGACACCCGCGCCCGATAGGGGTCCAATATTTTCAAAACTAGACTTGGAATATAGAAGTAAACAATATGAAGGGGGGGGGGCGGAAAACTCATTTTGTGATGGGACCCAAAATCTCTGTGGACGGCCTTATGTGTTACATATTTTTGATAATGCATTGATACTCTTATCCTTCTTTTGTAATTTAGGTCTCTGACAATAACTGCAAATAATTGGATTTGTTGAAAGATGGTCAGGTTGTACCTACGATTCTTACATTAGAGAAGTATGAGTGCCAAAGATACTGATGACGGCAGCAAAGGAAACTAATAATTCCGCATTTGTGAAAGCAAATAATGTTAGAAATTGTGTAGCACAAATCTGCAATAAATGAGTTTGTACTTGTAATAAATGTTTTGTTTTATTGAAAACAATGTTAACTATGTACAATTGATAAGTTTATATCATTTTGATAAATTTAAAATTAATGGTAGTTATTGTTTAATGAAACATTGCATGGCTAATTACAGGAACTGTTTTTTGAGGAAAAGGGAGGTGTGTAATTTCTGTGAAGACTGATTTAATAAAAAAATAATTTGAATTCTGACATCTTGAATTCAAATTATGTTTTTCGCAATCACATATTTTTTACGTGTGTGCAGGCATGTGTGTGTGAGTATTTGTCTCTGTGCAGGCATGAGTGTGTGGGTATGTGTGTAAGTGTGTGTTGTGTAGGCATACGTGTGTGTATGTAGGATATGAACGCAACCTGGAGACTGTTTTTGCTGGAGGAGCAGCATCGTGAGGCCAGTCGACGGTGGTGCTGGCAGAGGGAGGCGGTGGGAAAATAAAATCACAGCACGCCAAAAACAGTCAAGTGAGAACAAAAAGCAATCGTGATTGCTCAAAAAAAAAAAAAAAAAAAGTTGTAATGCTATTTACAAAAAAGCAGGAAGTATTTCAAGGTTAAAATATTTTTTTTATATTGTTTTGCCATACTTGATTATTGATTGCATCTTTCTCTCAATTATACTGCTACTCGTAAATTGCATTTTTTGTCATTTTCTAAACCAAACGTTCTCTCTTTTTTTTTAAAGTAATGTTTCTTATAAAAAAATAGATCAGTAAGAAGAAATTAAACAACATTAAATATTTACAGAATACTGAACACTTAACTGTAATTTGTTTTGTAAAAATATTAAATCCAATGATAAAATGAAGTTCTAATTATTTAAAAGGTTACTTTTATATAGAAAACATACATATCATAAGTGTAAAAACAAATCAATAATTTGCAATTAATAACTATTCATTAAATTTCAATATTTCAACTACGCTGTTGCTTTTAATAGATGTAATACACCATTGAACAATCAAAATGTGATTGAAAAGATTTTTTGTTTCAAAGTTTTATGTACAGGGTATCTGTTATATTCAGAGTTTTCAAGTCCATGATTTTCCGTTGACATTTCTCACAATAATTGTGCTTTGTGAAAATAAAATTGCATCTGAGCTGTGGTTACCCCCTCCCCCCTTCAATATATTTCTAAAAATTCAACTTAAAGCAAAATGTATTGAGCTAAGCTATTATTATAACTAAAAACCAATAAAAGCAACAATTGTTTGTGATGCAAGTTACATGGAAAAAGTAAGATCAATATATATTTTTTGCGATTTACAATGAACCATGAAAATTTAAAATTACAATACATTTTAACTTCATGAGATTAAAAAAATATTTTTTATTCTAAGAAGAAAAAGAACCACACAAATAAATGGTTATGGTTATAAAGTTTCGGTAGCTTTCTAGAAAAAAAAAATGTGTGTGTGTCTTTTTTCAGATTTGTATGTAACACTAAAAGATAACTTGCAGATATACGGAAAAATAAACACACGAAACGAGAATGACATGACAAACGTAAACAAGGACAACAGCTGCAGTTACAGGTAACTTCGTTCCCTCATTCAATTTTGTGATTGGCTGCCTCAAACTTCCGGCCATATGACGAAATGTCGAGCGAGGAAAACATTAGATTGCAACCCTACACGTTTCGATCGAACGTCAAAAAGCAAGTTGAAGCGCGAAAATCGAACGATTCCGGAAACGTTCGAATTCGTTGGAGATATTCGACCGTTTCTAATTCGATCGAACGCGTTTCAGTTGAATTCCCCGCTTAGTATATATTTTTTGCATTCAAAGTAAATTAAATTTTAAATGCATATTATCTTATGTGAAATTTAAATTATTTTCTAATTTTATAGAATTACTTCTCACAATGCCCTGATTATTTTTGAAACTTCAAGGAATAGGAAGCTGTAATTAATGTCAGTAAGTCAAAAACTGGATTTATTTGGTGGATGCTTCATTTGAGCATGAGAAGGAGTTCAATTCATATCTAGGTATGTTTTAAATTTTTGTCTTTTTTAAGCACTTTTATTATACTTCACCTGTTTGTCACGGAGTAATCCGAGGCTTGGCTTTGCTTATCTCTGCATTTAGACCATTTAGAGACTTCAAGATTTCACTAAATGATTTGCTTCGTCTTAAGGTACGACTCAGTGTTGAAAAATTAAAATTCTAAAATAAAATTATTTCGGTTGGGATGAACAACAGCAAATTTCAAGTAATTTCTCCATTAAATAATATAAAATCTATTGTCACAAATTTTGCTGCTTTGTAACAGTAATGTTAAAAGCAATCATAATGAAAATTCTGAATCGAGGCTTATCTAAAGCAAGCATGAAAATAGCAAGCATAAATCCTAGAGAGGAAAAAGGATTAAATTTTTGTGCCAATTGCTTTACGTTTTAAACACTTATATAGGTTTTCCCCCTTTTAGTACCGAGCATTTATGTATGGAAAAATAAGGTGCAGTTTCGTGATGATAAAATTATTCTATTTCTGAAATACATTTACGCTAAAAAGAATAAAATAACAGAATTTTTTTAAAAATACTGAGCACTTTTCATAATGCACTTAAAAGGACAAAATAACTTTTCTGGGTGAGAAAGGACAATGTAAGAATTCCGGTAGTTTTCCAAAATTCCAATAAAATGACACCACAAACGAAGAAAAGTGCGGTTCTAGTCATTTCAACCAAACTTTCCCAATAAATAAAAAAATATGTGCATGTTTCAACACTCAAAGTTATTACTAATAATTTAAACGAGAGTTAAAAATAATCACAATTGCTACGAATTGTGGGCAATTTGAAGAGTACCCGATACATAAACAGAGCTTTACAGCCTCAAGATATTCCTTTCCTGCAAGGATTGCCAATGGCTGTATTCCAGCAGGATAATGCCCGTCCACATGTCGCCAGGATTGTCAAATCCTACCTTGATTCGCAGCAGGTACTGCTTCTTCCTTGGCCTGCGTATTCTCCGGATATGTCACCGATTGAACATGTGTGGGATTTCGTTGGGCGGCGTCTCGCTCGTGATCCTCGTCCTGTTGCCAGGGCTTCGCCGTCCCTATGTTGTGCAAGGTCGTGTGTCGCACGAGGGCGCCAGAGTCAAAAAGGCGCCGAGCTCTTTTGGGGTGTGGGGTAAAACTTTTGATGTTGGGGTAAACCTTTTTAATTTCTTTAAAAAAAAATCTTTGAATATTTTTTTTTTTCAATAGCTACAGCTAATTGATCTGCTACTCCCCCCTCCTATTTCTTTTCCTTTTTTTCATATTTTTCTTTCTTGCTAGTTCGTCTGAATTTAAGAGTCATCAAAATGCTACTCCTCCGACTCTGCCTCCCCTGCCAAAAGCATTACGGAGTATCTCAAATTTCGATTCCAGATCTTCAATTTCGCAAAATTATGAGGGAAAGCCCCGAATAAACACACCATGTATAACGAAAAATGTAACAAAAAATACATCGGTAGCTCAGCCGGAATATCGGATAACTTAATTGTAAAAAACAATCACCTAAATATTAGAGAGCTTAAATATTATTTCACAGTACCGATGAGAATCAAGAAAGAAACGCAGCACTTTTATAAATGGGGAAAATAAATTGCAATAATCCTTTTTAAAATCTTAGGATATTGCTTGTAAAATAAGCGATTTGCAAGTCGTCAAGTAAGTTAAAATAAAGCCAGATCAATATAGTTGATAGGGATGTTTTAGAAAACAAAAGGAATGGTCAGAAAACTGATAAAGGGTATTTTTAGAAGGATTTTAGCAATTTCGTGGGACAGGAAATGGGCATTTTGTTGGTAACCCAAACAGGTTACACAAAACTTTAATAATGGATACATTGGAAAATTGCAAATTAACTGCAACAGTTAAAGAAAAATCACGAATACAAAGCAGAAAGGAGGATGGGGTAAAAAGGTTTGATGTGAATATATTGTACGGCACTGAGAAAAAGAAAATTTGGAGATTAAAAGAAAGTTAAAAATTTGAAGAGAATGTATTTTTTTTCAATGCGATTTTATTACAAGTGCATCAATACAATGTTCCAAACTGCCGATCGTTCAAAAGAACTGTCGTTCATTTTTTAAGTGAACGAACGGATCCGTTGATTTTAAGGATTCGTTCTTTTTGACCCGTTCGTTCATGAACGACACACCTCTACTAGAAATCGGCGAAAAAATCAAGAAATTATATTTGACACAATTTGCGGTTATAGCTATTTTTGAGAATAGTGATCAGATACTAGAAAGTAGATATTGATATAAGGGAAAGTAGGCTTGTTTACTTTTAGACGAAACTTCTTGGTTTTTTGCTGCCGCCAAATATCCAATGACTTTTAGTTGTCTTTTCTTTTTGCTGTTCTTCTCCCCACACTTTTCAGTCTCAATTGCCGCCTCTGGTAAAAATAGTGACGTGTAACAAAGGGGGTGGAGAGGGGTATGGTGAATGACATTTTATGGTAAGTGGGAAGACGAGAGGGTTATAAAAATTTCAAAATAAAGTGGTTACATCCTTGACTTACAGTCCCTAAGAAATTTGAAATAGAAAATTCAGAAGACTAGCGTTCCTCTAACCATTAATATTGCAAAAAGATTTTAAAACAAAATAAATCATATTGAATGCTAATTTTTTTTTTCAAGAAAGTTGTAAAATGCATGTTGTAATTATATGTAAATAAAAAAAAAAAGTTAGGATCTGAGTACTTGCTCGCACGGATGGAGAGGAGGGGTGCAAACATGTTGTTACCATTTCAAATACTATTTTTTATCTCTTTTTATCGTTTGTTTGGTTTGAAAATGTAGTCATTTATTTGTACCATTAATACTCGATTGTGTATTAAATTTTATTCAACTATGATGCTTCCTTCATAGTGTTGCTATTTTCACAAACAGGAATGTAGTTTAAAACTTACTTGCACTTTCTTTATTGGAAAAAAATAAGTTATTTTGCAACTGTACTTGTTCAAAATTGCTTTTAAATTTTAAACAAACAAACTTGCAATATTTCAAGCAGATAAATAAAAGTCGTTATCTTGATTTAAAAAAAAAAGATAGGTAACTTGTCAACATGCTTTAAATTTCAAAGTTTCATCTCAAATTTCAAAACGGATCTACTTAAAATTTAAAAATCTTCTTTTTACATTTTATTTTAAGGACTACTAAAAGTTTTATACACAGTAAAAAGTATAAACTAAATACCTCTATGATTTCTTGTTTAAAACACTAAAAGATTGCAGTTTAAATCAATATCTTTCCTTTTGGGTTAATTCTAAAGAATCCAATGAAATGTAAACCAGAAATTTGAGAGAAGAAATAGGCGGTACTCGGCTTAATTCGAATAAGTTTTACTGAACGGCATATATTTCTTCTCTCAAATTTCTAATTTAAATTTCATTGACTGCTTTAGAATTAACCAAAATGTTAAGATTTTAATATTAACTGCTTGTTTTGGTTTCAGAGTCTTTTTTTTTTTTGGTTTTATTTCTCTTTAGCTTGTAAAAGCTTCAGAATTGTATCAACCCAACGTGCAAATGTCGCTTTCGAAAGCCAACTATTATATATCCAATTCTTGCTGTTTAATATTAGTTTAAATTTTAATGCTTAGGCTTCAGGTTTTGAAAAGATAAGTTGTATCAAAAATAGTTATTGCAATATTTTTTTTTTGCTTTCAAAGATTAAATTTTGAATGCAAGTTATCTTATGCGAAATTTGAAACTCTTTTCTAATTTTAAAGAATTACTCCTCACAAGGCTACGGAACGTGAATGTCTCTTTGGTGGACATAGCTCAGAATTTCAAGTGTAATAAAACCTCTTTTGTATAGCCCCCGTTTATCCGAATCTTCCGTTTATTCGGATCAAAATTCTACAGTAACAAATATGTGCTTAAAAACTATATCGCAAGAATGAAACTATAAATACTCCAAATATTCGTTTTTTTTATTTTTATTCAATGCACAACAAATGACTAACTTAAGAGCGCGGCGTACTTGGGGGGGGGGGGGGGTTAGTCCGACACCGCTGCAACTGAACTGTAAATGATAAAAGTACTTTAGACCCTTCATTTGTAGCAAAGCGTAGTTAATTGCTGCAATGAAAGGTAAGACTCGTTATTTAAGAATGTGCTTTGCTTAGTACCCATATTACCATCATCATCCGGTTTTTAGTTTATCCAGATTGCCTTTGGTCCCAGTTAGTCTGGATAAATGAAGTTGTACTGTACAGGTGGGGATTGATAAGCAGAGCATAATTCTTGCTCAATTTCGTTCATACTTTCCACTCAATGTCGAGACTGTTAAAGTATATAATACATAATTAGTTATACTACCATCGTCAAAACACATACCGTGGCTTATGTATGGTACTTTTTCTTTTTGCTTACCCAAACAAAACTAAAATCAGCGAACCAGTATGCGAATAATGCAAAACATTCAGTTACCCGTCTCGGGGTCGAATAAAACAACGTAACGTTCGAAAGGCTTTGAGTTTCGGCGGATCTACCCTCTTTAGGGGACACTGAAACCATTTTAGCAGTTTTCGGAAAATTGTTCGTTTCAGCAGTTCATATATTGCGATTGTATCTGAATGCGAGTGAACACTTTTTTTTTATTTTACTTATTGTTTTTTTCCGGGCACTCTTATACAAATGCAGAGGATTGAGAAAATCAGTATGAGAATATAAAAATCAATATAATCATATAAAAATATATTTAAAAAAATGTTAAATGGTTTTTTTAAACATGTCATTATTGGTGCCCTTTTCTGCCGTTGAATGTGGCTGGTATATCTCAAGGGAAGTGCAAGGACTCGCACAAAACTTAATGTACAACTTGACTCTTAATGGGAACTTGTGTTGATTGAATACTGGTTCTAAATGAACCAGAGGAAGTAGTGAAATTATTAGGTTTTCTCTTTAATTATCTCTTGCACAATCGAACATTCCTTATCTGTTAAGTGTGGCTCACGAATAACAAAAAACTGCTCATAGATTTACATAGAAATTACGCAGTTGGACTCCAATGAGGACTTCTTATGTCCAGGTTTTTACTCTACTTGTAAAGATGGAGCAGGGATTCAAACAAAATTTGGTTTTCTAACGAACCTAAATTGGATCTGGAGTTGATTAAAGCTCGAAGAGCGTAGTAGAACATTTATGATAGAAATAGAATGTTCTTCGCTTTAAGCATGAATGCTATTTAAGAAGTTCTTCGAAGAATCGAGTAAAAACTGGTACTAATGAATACTCATCGAGGCTAGTTGTGACTTTAAAAAAAAATTGTATTAATAAAATATTTCGATATTTATTGATAAGATCAAGGTCTAACTGAAGGTCTTTAATATGTCTTACCTAGACTGGTTCTATATGTTTCATTTAGAAGTTAGTATTATTTTGTGCATATTATTTACGTTTAAGAACCTAATAATTCTTAGATATGTATTGAAAGTGCAACATTTTCTTGGATAATCGTAACCTTCTTAAATTCGGCTGTTCCTTAAATGTATATGCATTATAAACTTTCTTATTTTTATGTTTTATTTCAGCATCAAAATTCCGAAGTTTTGAAAATCAGAGTCGAGTTCTAAGCTGCCTCATGAGTGAAAGGAAAACATGGGATCATTTAAGTTTTTTGATAGGTAAGTTCCATTTTCTCCACTCGCATGCATTATAACTGTTTAGCCCCATTGCTGAGGATTCTACAATAAGTTAGTTTCAGAAATACTGTAATCCTTAACTGTTTGCGACTCTCCCTTATGTTTTAAAAACAGTGAATAGAACATTTATTTTTCCTTTCATTTCTGTATGTTTTTCTTGACTCCTTTCCTCAAATACTCACGACAGTTTCGAATCTAATTCGAAATTATATAAAAACAAATATATACATAAAACTCGATGATACTTGCATATAATGTGCAATAATTAAAAACTGAACTTATTCTCTCCCATTTAATCCTGCCATATACATCTAAACATACAGTGGCTCCCAAAAGTGTTCGAACACTTTGAAATTTTTTAGTAAAACCAAAATAATGCAAAACTGAATATGAAGTCCAATATTTTTTCACATCATTCCTATGTCATCTTCTGTGCGGAATGCTTAGAAATAATACTTTCTTGTCGTCTGATGATGTTTTTGAAATATCTTAATAAATAAAATTCTGTGCGGACCTTTGTCACCATAAGGCTTTTAAACGGCTGGACCAATTTTGATGAAATTCTTTGTGTGTAATTAAGTTGTGGCAAGCATGGTTATGAAGAGCGATGGATCGAATCGTAAACGTTTTTGTTTAATAAATTAATTTAAACATTGGATGGTTATATCTCCCCAATGATTAATATTTATTTTAACCTATTGTTGAGCGAGAATTGAAATAAATATTTAACCCGTTGCCAAAGGACAGTAAGAAAGCCAGCTCTGCTTTTTGTAATGAAATTTTCTACTGTGATATGTCAATTGATAATAGATAAAACAGAGAGAGAGAGAGAAAGCTACATTTATTGAAAGCAACGATTTTAAGTCCCGAGATATATTTTAAAGTAAAGTACTGGAAGGTTCACGCAAAACGTGTGTTCTGTCATCGTAGTTGAACCATGTGACCTAATCTGTGCTTTAGGTTTTCCTAACCAAATGATCAGAAAGTACCGTACCTAGCAACATTTGATTCTCGGTTCATATCCATCTGAGTTTTGACACCGGTGTCAAGATTACTTTAAGGATTATCAAACTAATCAGTACATTATTAAAGGAAAAGATGATGGAATTTAAAGACGAAACGAATTTTATTTTTGTCCAGATAAATTACAAGGGGGTAGTTTTGTACACAAAAGATCTGTGCAGTGGAAAATCGGGGATATTTCGATAATTGGGAATCTGGCGCGGTCGTCTCATTTTTGGCGGTAATAACTTTATTTTTGTAACCCTGCTGATTTATAGTAGCCCTATGTAAATAGCTGTTTCCGTTCTCTTTGTTTATCTTTGCAACGAAAAATACCTCTCGCGCAGGCGCTGGAGCCAAAAATTGACGGCAATGAAAAAAGATCGCCAAATTCCCAATTATCGAAATATCCCCGGACGATCTTTACCTTTGGAAAGAACAAATTAGGCAATATATGAAGTTTTAAAAATTTTCGTTCAAAAGATCGGACTGCTAATCGGTCGTATAGCTCACTGATCGGCTGGATTACAGTAACGTGGTGACTTGGAGACTTTGGCTATGAACAATAGAGTTGCATATGATCATCTGTTTACATTTTAAAGTTACTGTTAATGTAATTTATTGTATTTTTTGTTCATTTGGCGAAATAAATCAAATTGCAAAGAATTGCTTCTCGTTTTTAAAGGGTTTTTATTTTAGTTGAGAAAAATGTTTATTTTACAACAGGAGGGGGAGGGGAGCAGGGGTGCTCACAGGAGGGGATTATGGCGCAAGTTGCGCCATCAAAATTTTTGAGGGGGATTTTATTATCCAGAAGGTTTTTTCATTTAGAACATGAAATTTTTGAATTTTGGAAAGAAAAAATATTTAAACTCATTCAACAAGAAATAGATGCATTAATAATACTTTTTCCGCGTAATTTTCATGGCCGTCGCCGTAGAAAGCGCCCCCCCCCCCCCCATTTTTCAGAAATGCGGCCGCCAATTTCATTTTAGCGATGCAATTAACGAAGAAAAAGGAAAACTTTTCGTTGCTTTAAAAAATTAAAATAGTTATTATAAATGAACAAGTGAAATAATAGTGACAAAGTATTTTTTCTGTCAAATTTGAATAGAAAACGAAATTCAATTTAGGAACATCTTTGATTCTCTTTTATCAAGAGTATCTAAGTAAGGGCCGCAGAAATGTACACTTCAAAGATTTTTATTAACACACAAAAAAAAGTATTCAGTACAGTACGCTCTTCACTAGGCCGCAGAGTGCGTATGTCTGCCAAGTCGGAAACTATGGGCTCGGCTCGAATTTAAGTATTGGGCATAGAGTAAAATTTGAATAATAGGAGGGAGGACAGGCGACCAAACTAGAATGTTTCACGCCTGGTGTCTTGGCGGCCCTGGTTATACAAAACCATGACTCATGGTTCTGAAGTTAAAAAAAAAATACATAAATAGGACAGCCCATAGGAGAGGGGACGCCGAAACATACCCATAGGTATACACTTTTTTTTGATGAAAAATGTTGTCATGAAAATCATTGCTAAGTGGAGAAAAATGTATTGGTTGCCGAAATAAAGTATAAATAGAGAGATAGAGGGGAAAAATAAAACAGTTAAATGCAAAGAGAGATTCAAAGTATTGTGATGAATTCTCACACCAAAAGTTCTAAATGTTTGAATGTAAAAATCGTAAGTAAATCAAAGTTTATTCAAGAGATAAAGGTGGCATATTCAAAATAAAATGAAGTGGAATAGAGACCTAAGGTATCGCAAAAAATTACCACATCCGTTCAAAATGTTAAAAGTACCTTTTCTAAGGCCGCAAACGCTTGCATTGCAAGAAACGAAAAATATTAGGCGGGAAATTGAAAACTTTATCATGGAAAATCCAAGCAAATCAAACGTGTTTGGCAAAGGAAAATTGAAAAAAAATATTACCACAATATGTTTATCAATTATTGAAATTTACAATGAAGATAGGAGGGATAGCCAGACTGAAAGGAAGACTGGGGAACACCAAAACCTTCTTTTTACGTCCCCAAAGTTGGCCTGGAAGTGAAATTTTAAAACTTAGGTTTTGAAAAAATCCCGGGAAAACGTTCTCAACCCCCATCTCTTACCCTAACGTCATTAAAAATGGCCTACACCTAAGCGTTAAGGACTCCAATTTCGAAAAGTCGTCAGAGTGTTCCCAACGTAACCTCCGAGAAACGCCTTCTCAATTAATTATTCATCATCATTCAACGTCAAATAAATTTCTTCTTTTGAACTTTAATTAAAAAAAACTCCCTGGGGTGTCCCGAAACTGTCGTTCTCCAAATATTACCGAAGATCCTCAAAAATTTCATTGTTAAGGCTTTAATTCAGAAAATTTTTCGGGGGAAATCTCCAAAACCTTCTACTCCTCTAACAGTATTAATAACAGTAAGTCAACACCCATTAACATTACCAAAAATCTTCTAAAACTGCGGTTTCAACAGATCGAAATTTTTTCGAGAGAATGCCCCTGCCTCTCTCTCTTTCGCCAACATCAACGAAAAATGCCTTAAAACTCGCTTTTAGTGCTTCAATTACGAAACATTTCTGGCCTCGAGCCCCTTCAAAACTCCCCCTTTCATCGAAGTTTGGCTTAAATTACGTTTTCGGAGCTTTAATTTCAAGAAACTGGCGGTGCACTAAATTTTAACAAAAATGTCTACAATCGCGTTTTTAAGGCTTCAAAATTTCAAATAATTTCGGGGGGTGGGACGCATCTCTTTCCCTTAATACCACCTAAGATCATCTAAAACTTCATTTTTCAAAGTACAATTTTCAGATTTTTCCCGGGGGAGAACCCTCAGACACCCCTTCACGTGTCACAATCACAAATAATTCACAATTGGGAATGCGTGCTTGAAGTTTGCATTTTGAAAAATTATAGAACGATATGACCTCGAGTCTCTTCCTCCCTTATCACCATAGGTCGTCTAAAACTGTTTTTCAAATAACAGTCTTGAAAATTCCCGACTGTGAGCTCCGGATTCCCTCTTCTGAACATAGTTAAATATAACATACGATTGCGTTGAGAACTTAAATTTGGAAAAATTATCGGGAGAGGCTATCCTGGACCTCCTCTCCCCCTTTTTCCAAAACTTAAAATATAGTCTAAAACTGCGTTTTATGTCTTCAATTTTGAAATAATGCAAAAAAGTAGCCCTCCGACACCCCCCCCCCTAATTCTGACTGAATATTATCCTTATGATTAATGTATATTGCTAGTACTAAGGTCTAGTAATATGACTTTCCCTGCTAAACCAGAAGCCAAATCTTCTCTTTCTCTCTCTCTGCATATTGGAACATGCGTTTGAAACAATTAACGGGCCGCCAAAAGCGTACCCCCCCCCCTCCCCAGTCTTTTGACCTAGCGACGGCCCTGGTACTCTTTCCAAAATTTAATGACCGTGTCTCTTTTTCAATGAAGGGAACATCACAGACGGCATGGAGTTGGTGTCCGTTTCAAAGCTGGATCAGACGCTTTGATTTCTTTTTAATTTTTTATAAATTTTCTGGAAGTAGTACAATTCTGCATGATGAATGTGTATGTAAAAATAATGAGAGGGAGAGAGGTCAAAAATATTTTATTGTTTGTAATAATTCTTACCATTATTCTCTAGTCTTCCATTGATTCATTTACACCTCGACAATAGTTAAGAACTAGTTTTGAAGTTTGGGAATAACATATTTTTTATTCCTCCAATTGACAATTAATATATTCTTCATTAACGAGCTTAAGCTTGTAAAGAATTTTTCTCATTTCACTTTACTCCCATCTTCTCTACCATTTTTAAACTGATTGTTTAAATTTATCATTAGATGATTTTCATTAAAACTTTCAGTGATGTTGGTTTTCGCTGATGGAGGTAGAACAGTATGTTCTTAATGTGTTTAAATTATGTTTCGTATTCGAAATTATATTTACTTTCTTCTATATCTGAAATGTGTAGAAGGATATTTGATTCATTAATGTTCTCGAGTTCTGATTTTCGATGTGTGATGAATGGCTGAATCCATTTTTCAGGATTTCCGAAACATATCTGTCACGGTGTGTCTCATCCATCTTTTTTGGATATGCAACTTCAATTTTAAAAAAACTTCCAGGGGAGCGCCCCCCACTGTAGCGCCAGAATAACACCCTCTTTATCATCAAGAATCATCTAAAACTGCGTTTGTTGAACTGCAATTTTGAAAAATTTATATAGGAGAGAGCACCTAATTCCCCACTCTTTCCTTAACACGATCAAAGACAGGCATAAAATTGCGTTTTTGGAGTATCAATCTCAAACAATTGCCGCGGGAACGGCAGCGAAATTCACCTTCCACTAACATTATCCAGATCTATCAAAACTGCGTTTTTAAAGCTACAAGTTCGAAAATTTAAATGGAGCGACCCTCTCCCTCCCCCCCCTGCTCTCGTCAACATTATTGAAAAATCGTGTTAAATTTGGTTTTCAGTGCTTCAATTTGGAGAAAATTCCGGGAGAGCTTCCGAATTTCTTAACGTCACAAAGATCGGCTACAATTGCGGTTTCAGAGCTTCAATTTCAGAAAACTGCTTTTCCTCCAACCTTACATAGCGTTTTTAAGACTTTAATTTAGAAAATTTTCCTGGGGCAAGCCCCAGGATCTCTTCTTTCCTTAACATTACCACAGATAGTCTAAAACTGTGTTTTTAGAACTGCAACTTTAAAAACAAAGGATAGCCCTCTTTCACAGAACGTTAAACTATCTACAATTGCGCTTTCAAAGTTTCAATATTGAAAAATTAACGGAGAAGGGCACACCAAACCTTTTATCCCCCAAACATCACCAGAGATCGTCTAAAACTGGTTTTAAAACTACAATTTCGAAAATTTTCTGGAGGAGAAACCCCCGAGCCCCCTATCTAAGTGACAATAAAATAAGATTCATGTTGTATAGATTCATATTGTATACATCTAGTAATGACTCCATCCAAAGCCAGAAAGTTGAATCCGCTCTTCCTGTAATTATTCATACGTTTGAAAATAAATAAGGTGTAGCAAAATTCAGGAGAACCCAACATTTGTTAACTCAAGGTGCACGTTGTAAAATTTGGGAAGGCAAGGCATGTCAACAATCTAACAATATTTCAGTTCAAATGTTATTTGTTAGCACTACCCCCCCCCCCCTTATGAATTTGACTGGAAATTAAACACTATAAAAACTTATATTTAACCCGATTAGAAAGCGAGAAAATTTTTTTTTTGGGGGGGGGGAATTTGCGCCATTGAGCTTGGGGGGGATGGGCACCCCTGGAGGGAAGGGATGAGTGATTTTCGCCCTTATTCAGAGAACTGTTTTTACCTTTATAAATGTTTAAAAAGATATCCTTTCGATTGTTTTATTTTTCTTATAAGGGATGTTGCAGCGGGATTCCCCGTTTGTTCTAGATGGGTAGTTTCTTATACTTAATATTTGAGGACCCTTTTTGTCGTTTGAGTATGGCTGAAGGAACAAACCATCAAGTACGGGGGAAAAATAGTTAATGAAACAACTGCTCAGTGGCTATTAGATAAATCAAGTAGTAATAAATATGCGCATTCTGACAATAAGCAGCTTAAATCATTTTCTTTTTACTTATTTACAAAAAAAAAAAAAAAAAAAAAAAACGATTCAAACACTTGATAGTTTATTGCATTTTTTTTAAACTTTTCAATTTACAAAGTTTGAACAGAACAACGTCTGTCGCGTCCTCTAGTTTTAAATAAAACCTTGTAGCTTTTTCAAAATATTGACGGATCTTCTTTTTGAAATGGGTCAAAAAACGAAGAGACAGAAATAATACGCCCCAAAAGTCATCGTACACTCAAATACTTTCGAATAAATTTATAATTAAAATTATCATCTGTCGTTTTCTTATTTTTGCATTGTGTTGGCCATTAAAAATCATTTGGCTTTTTTTTTTTTTTTTTTGTTTATTTATTCCTTAATATCGAGCTTATTACTTTAAAATGGCTAGTATCCGCAAAAAACTACAAACGCCATTCGAAATTTGAATTTGAATTTTTTCCTCACAGTAGCGGTAAATTGGTTTGAAATGTCCCTAAATTCGTTAATTGATTCCATTCTATAGTAAAGTGCCTGATAAATTGCTTTAAAGAAAAGAATAGGACCGAAAACAAGATAAGAAAAGATCAACCGGCAAAATTGACAAAACGTGATCGGAGGTTTACAGTTAAAAAAAATTATGAAAAATACACATTTGAGTGCTGTAAACGTTTCTGCAGGGTTAAATGAAAATTTTGACATTTAGTTTTCACCTAAAATTGTTCGCCAATTTCTCTAATTATATTTGAATTAAATGGAACATCTCCCCGCAGAACTTTTCTTGGCCGTGCGAAAAACAGAAAGCTTGCGCTTTTCGTCACAAAATCAATGATAAATAAGCTCAAACCTTTTGGAAGAATGTCTTACTTACAGATAAAAATGAAATGAATTTTTGATTAAATTGTTGTATAATTGTAAATAGAAAAAAAAAAAATAGGAACTTAATCTTAAGAACTTAGTTGAACCAGTTAATCAGGACGGTGAAGGTGTTCTTGTAAGGGTGCATATCAGCATCAGGACTTGGTAGTTTGGAATTGTTTGATGAAATAATGAATCATGCTGTTCCTTTTAATATTTTAAAAACAAATTTTAAACTCATAGCCAACAATTTGGTAATCGGAAACAGCTTTGTTTTTTATCAAGATAACGTTAAGAAGCACACGGTTTTCAATGTTTACGTCTAGTGCCTCAAAAACTGTCCGAAAGTTTAGAAAATACCTCTTCAATCTCCAGATTTGAACTTAATGTTACATATTTCGACAGATTTGGAGGCTAGATTACGAAAATACGGCTTTGAAACAAAAATAGATCTAGAAACAGTAAGACTCGAAGTGTGGTTGAACATTTACTCAAAAATTTTGCAAAGAAAGGAAGGAAAAAAAAATGAAATTTATTCCCAGACGTTTAAAAGGTGTTGTTGATACTGCCTGATATTCTACTCAATAACTTTAAGAGTTATATTATTCAATAATCTATAGACATATTTTAAAGTGTACGAAGACTTTTGTGAGAAAAAGTTTCAAACACTTTTTGGTTTTTGATTTTTTAAAAATTATATCTTAATAATTTTTTAAATAAAATTTCATATAGTTTTGTTGAAAATTGATCTTAGAATTAAATACTTATTCCGAAAAATTAATTCTAACCAATGGATAGGGTCCTATTTCATTGAGATTCGTAGGTCTATGAACACTTTTGGGAGCCACTGTATATGCACATTTATACATACTGGTTGATTTTTGTTTTGATTGTAAAAATATCACTGCACAGGAATTCAATTTCATGAAACAAGGAATTAGTTCTGAAATTGCTAAACTTTTCAAAAACATTAGAAAACATTGATGCTTCAGCACATTATCGACAAAATGTTGTAAAAACCTGACTTAGACATATATTCAAATTTCATTCCTGTAATACTTTGCCTTGCAGGGCCTGATTACCGCACAGGCCGCCTGGGCCTGGGGCCCCATCTTTTTAAGGGGCCCTAAATTACTTAAAGAATAATTCATATCATTACAACTACACAAAAATAGAAGTGTTTTTAAGTAATACAAAAAAATATTGGAAAAGAACTTACTTAACTCCTTAAGACCGAGGCCGCCCGTATACGACTTTGTAACTTAGATCCGAGACCGCCCGTATCCGACCGAGTTCTGCGAATTCAGGGGTGGTGGGTAGAAGAAGACACCCTACTGCGAGACCTCCCCGAAGAAGACCCTTTCTTCTAGTCGATAGCTATTTAGCAAGTGATAGCGACAACTGCATGAATGGGGAGCTGCTAATGACTTGAAGTCGCTTCCTCAAAAAATGAGAAAAGATGAGTGCGTTGTACGATTTCGTTTCAATTTCCTCCACTTCTAATCCTCACTTTTTTGTACCAATTTTTTACAAATAAATTCTATTCTAGGATTTATAAATTAATGTTTTGTATAATTTCTATGATAATTCGTGCAACATTAAAGCACAAACTTTTCAAATAACTGCATATACATGCTTAAGGGTTACAAGGAACCTCGAAACATGGGTGTGCAATTACTACTTGCAATATTTCGCCATCTATTAACCTTTTCTATTTTCATTATTTTTATTTTCAACCCAAATGTAATTATTTCTTTCCAGTTTTAGAAACTTAAAAGTAGTACTCAGCAAATCAGAGCTTGGAAGGCATCTAAACAAAATAAATCTGCCCAGAACTTTAAAGGATAATTTTTATTAATTCTGCCTGTAGTGAGTTTACCATGTTATAATTATGAGATGTCCCGAAGGAGATCATAAATGATTAACATATTTCTGTGATAGACAAAGGGACCCCAAAAAACAGTCTTCATCGGGCCTCAAAATTATTGAAGGCCTAGGGCCTCACTTTTAATTAGTCGGGCCCTGTTTCCGTGAAAAAGTAAATTTGAATTTAAATAAAGTCATTACTATGAAATAGAGTAGAAGACCGTTATAACGCCGACTTGTATAATGCAATTCTCTATAAACCTCACTACCTTTCAGAAGTAAACAATAGGTTTTGAAGTTTAAAAAAAATCCCTCTACTTTGCTTTGCAAAAATAAAAATTGTTGGGCAAATTAAATTTTGAAAGTTTTTCATCTTTCCATCTTATTTCAAAGCTTTTAAATTGAAAATTAGTACTCATAGTAAATGGAAAATACCAGATGGCTCTTCAAAATGCAGCTATTATGCAAACCATGAAGCTAGCAGAAGTGCAGGATTTTGATTGTGAAACATATTTATTTGTGAATAACTAATTGCAATATTGGTGCTTTAATACTCATTGCAGATCAAACTCATTCTGAAGTGCTAATATATAGATACATTCTGAATATTAGTTTCAAAATTTGTGAAATGATCTATATAATGCAAAAAACCTGTATAACGCAAAAGCTCTGGTCCCAAGGTGTGCGTTATAATGGTCTTCTACTCAATTTCAAAGTTTTTCTAACTTTTGTGTAATTCATTATTAAAATACAAACAGATGAAAATAATGTATGGTTAAATAGAAATGTCGGGATATTATGTAAAAACGTGCATTTATACATAAAACTAGTTCAACATTGCTGCTTTGGTTATAGTGCAGAATTCTGGTGTTTTTTTTTTTTTTTTTTGCACTTAAATACGGAAATTCCAGCATCTTCCATTACGCATTTATTTTCCCAGTAGTTTGAAACTTTCTTCCGATACTTTATGAATCCCTTCCTCCCCATGTTACATTAAGTTATGATTTTAATTCAGTCACAATCGCCTCAACCAATATGTAGATGTAACATTGCCAAAATTGAGTACTTCTTTTTTTGTTGAAATAGCTTAATTATTGATCACCCTACAAATATATACCATTCGCTTTTACACGCAATGAAAAGTAACGATAGTTTTAAAAAGTTTTGAAATTACCGTGTAACGTGCTCCTGTCTGTCATAATTGATTTCATTGTGTTCTTTATCGCATGTCCAACTTATCTTTTTACCTCGTCTTAAAAGATTTACTACTACAACTCTCAAATCACTTACATTGCTTTTTAGAAGATTTGTTTTCTGTTATCTTCCTACTTTAATTGGTTTTACAAGTGTTGCACACTTTATGTCACATTTACATTAATTATTAGTTATTACTTTTATGCAACTCTTTAATGCTAAAGTTATGCTTTTATAACTGCTACTTTTACTTTGTGGTTACAGCTTCCTTCTCCTACAATGATGTATCAATTCATGAGTGTCCCTGGATGTATATAATTGTTATGTGTTCGAGTCGTAGATGCATAAATAAGTAGTATTGTTTGTCTGAACTGTGTCCATTATCATCCCAAGAATTGCAACTGTACAGCGATATAAAAACAACCATGTAGTTAATACTTTTAGCCGTAAATCTGTAAAGTAAGGGTCCTCTCTTCTAATACATTGTTTAAAACTTCCGATCCCTTCTTTCCCAGGAAGATGCTGAAAATCTGAGCCTTCTTGGTTAGAGTGTGAAATGTCGTCACATTTTTCATTAAAGTGTAGCTATGTGTGTAGCAATGTATACGTTATTTATATTTTCGGAAATGATGAGACTTAAATTGATTCTGATTCATTTTAGATTTAGTATACCAGATAAGTGGGTAACTTCATATCTAGAGTTATTTTCTTTCGTTTTTTTAAATGGTCTGTGCAAAGCAAAAATCGAAGTGCCATTCATTGGCAAGAGTTAATGTCCAATGTGGACTGAACTTCAGGATGAAAGATGGCAATGAAAGTGAGGCTTGTATGGAGTGTGGCCGCCTGTAGTATAGTGTATGGTCACTTCTGACAGATAGGCAGCCTGCACAACTAGTATGTATGCTGTTAATAAGAGAGTGGGAGGGTCTTCCACAAGCACTCCTTAACTCTTCCACCAGAGCGATTTTTAACACTAGAAGGGTTCTGGATGAGTGTTGGCGTATCGCATTTGCTATCCAAGAGCGTTCCAAGCATGTTCATTAGCTTTAAGGTCAGGAGATTTGGCTGACCAATCCATTCGATGAATATCTTCGCTTTCTAGATACTCCTCAACCAGGACAGCCCTACGTGAGCGGCATTGTCGTCCATAAAGATGGATTCAGGGCCAACAGCACCCCTGAAATGACACACATGGGGTTGTGTAATCTCCTGCCTGTACCTCTGGGAATTCACGGAACCAGTGTCAAACACATGGAGTGGTGTGCGGGTATCTTGCATGATCCCTACCCAAACCATCAATCCTTCAACAGCATAATGGTCCCTTTACATGATGGGAGGGTATCGGATGCTAGGTTCCCTCCATATGAATATTCGCCGAGAAACAGGTTGTAGACAGAATCTGGACTTGTCTGTGAAATTAACATTAGCCCATTAGAGCTGTGTACAGTGTTGGTGCCGTCTGCCCCATCGTACACGCTCTTTTGTGGGAAGGCGTAAATAGGATGCAAATGGCGGGCTTCCTAGCATACAACCCTCTTTCACCATACCTCCTAGCAACTGTCTTGTTTGAAACTAATGTTCCTGTGGCAGCAGCGAGGTCACTAGACAGTTGTGTTGCTGTAGACATTATCTGGCGCTTGGCTGTAAGTAACAAATACTGCTCCTTATAGGGCGTTGTTGCCCTCAAACAACCGTATCCTGGTCTTTTGGACACTGTCCCACTGTTTTAAACTGACTTTACAAGCTTGAAACGACGCTTGGAGTTTCACCCGATTCCCTAGCAACATGAACTTTGGACTCTCATGGCTGAAGTCTGCCCACAATTCTCCGCCTCTTACCTTCGCCTAAACGATGATGTTCACTCATTTTACCCAAAAATCAACAAAAACAAGATTATTCAAGAAACACAATACAAATCGTTACTGTCTCGTAAAGTGGAATGAGCCGAGAAGCTGGCTGCTGACTTTTATACCTCCCTACCTTAGCAATGTACCACAAGAATACATGAACTCATCTCAGCGACACGAGCGTCATAGTGCTATTATATGGTAGCCAAATGTCCATGTTTTATGTGATATTTTCCGAGAAATGTGTGAAAATGCCTTCCATCTCTTAATTTTGTCCACCAGTGTATGTGTGTAGTATTGTATATGTTATTTATGCGACTTAAACTGAATTCTGGTTCATTTTATATTTAGTATCCCAGATAAGTGGGTAACTTCATATCTAGCGCTATTTTCTTTTATTTTTCAATTCATTTTATTAAGAAACGCTCTCCTTATTTATTCACTTATATATCGTGTTCAAATCTTGCAATTCAGTTTCCTTCTACTTCCTGTGATCGGGTTCTTTTGAAATTTAGTATGCGACCTCGGAAGCGAAGACAGCGCAATATTCTTGAACAAAAGTTATTAGACATAAATTATTAGTTTGTTCTAACTTTAATGAATATTCTTGCTTAAAACCTAATGTTTAAATGTTTAAATGATAATGCTTGCACAAATTAGAATTATATTCCCATAGAAACCTCTCATTTGATTTTCATCAGATCAAACGTGTTCCAATGCTCCAAGGCCATTAAAACGCGAAAAATAACTGTTTTTAGCGAATTTCATGCTGAAAGGTAGGTGAACCTTCAATTGAAAGTTCATTGTTGATCACAGCCATTGTTTAACAGTGTTTTTAATTAAATGTATCTTAACTTTTAAAGCCATCTAAGTATTGGGGTGGGTCACCGTCCTATGGTGAAACTACTGGTTTTTATCGGGCACATCATGAAAGAGATGCCAAATATTTTAAAGTTAAAAAAAAATGTGTTAGATTTGAATAACTTTTCAACCTCCTGATATGTATAAACATATTTATATCAATTTTAATTTTTTAACCAAAAGTAACTAAAATAAATTTTTCTTTGTTTATCTAAGTAGGAATTGTCTTTTAGTACTTTTTAATCTTACTTGTTTTACTCGAAAAATCTATGTCTCATTCATTCGTCCAAAGTAATTATAAACCTTTGTCATTACTGGGAGCTTATATTGAAAAAAATGATCCCATCTCTTTGAATTTTTATTTTTTAAAAATTTCGAGGCTACTTTCATACACTCGCAATCATATCTTTATTAGTTATAAGAGAAATAAATTAAAAAAGAAATAGGAGCTTTACAATATATCGAAGTTAGTATGCATTGATATAACCTGCATTTTTCACACACATCTCTGCTCTGTAGCTTAATTCAGTATGCTAAGGGTAAAGATTGGAATTCAAATTAGATCTAAACAGTTTATAATAGTATATAGGGCTACGCCTTTTGAAAATCCTATTAAATGCATTCTTTTCTGAGAGGAAGATTGTATGTTCATTCACTTTCCAATAGCTCTCTGTTTAGGCTCATCGAGTTGAATTCGTTTTAGTTGTTAATAACTAGATATCAGTAGCTGCTAAAGCTGGTTTATGCTTGCTAATTGAGTATAAGCTTGAAATCTATACTCTAATCTTTCTCTTTTCACAGCTGGGACTCTTACTGTGATGCAGTCTTGAAGATGTCTTCCCACTCAAAGACTCAGAGTTGTCACCCAAACACCAAGTCCGTTCATTGGAGATATATGCAGTAAGTTGATTTTTCTCTTTTTTATAGTTTGAGGAAAATTTAGAATGTTTCATTCTTGGTAGTAAAAAGAGCATGCCTTTGAAATGTCCTTCGCTGATTTCTGAGAAGGTCTTCTCTCTGTTATTTCTGATTTGGAGAAAGCAAGAGAACTTTTAGCGGACGATAACATGCTTTAGCTTTATTTTGAATCTAACTAGAGTATAACTTTAAAAAATACGTCAAGTGTACAAACATATAACTGCAGACACGAAAATGAAATTGCCTTTTTGTTTTAGTGACTTAATTGTTCTCAAATTGAATTCTTTCTTGCTTAAGTTGCGTACCTGTTACAAAGCTTTTGCTCATTGTTTGAATTCCTATTGTTTCTTTACTGGTTTATAATTTTATCATTAGTGTTTGGTTAATTCGCTATTTTTATTTTTGAAGTTGCTTGATTATTTGCCTCGTTGCTTTTTGTCGAGTGTCTTTTCGTCCATAAGCACATTTATTTTGCATTGAAAAGGGTGTTCATTGCAATCCCGAAACATGTGGATGCAGTAATCTGCAATTTAGTGCACTTACAGTTGCTTGTTTTCTTGCTTTACTTTTCAAGTACATAAGTATCTTTTAAACTTTACCATTATATTTTACTTGCGCCATTTAATTTTTAAGTATTACTTAGTGCTTATTTATAATTATATTACCAGTTTAATGCTGGTTTGTTTTACTGGCTATTTTTGATGTTTTCAATTGGCATTACAAGCTGGGGGGGGGGGGGGAGGACCTCTGCTACTGGGACTTTAATTTCACAGATGCCAATTTTGTCGATGGATATTGCAGTTTGGATTTAGATTCATTCATTTTACATAAGAATCAGCAAGCATTATGCAAAAAACATTTTGAAGGGTTTTTTTTTGTTGCCGTGCAAAGTTATTGAAAAAAAAAGATACTTTATTGACAAAAAAATATATATATATATACAGCGTGCTCAAGATTTTTACCATTATGGATTCTAATAGCAGAATTACTAATAGGTGAAATGAAATGCAGTTTGCGGCAAAAGAAAGAAACTCTGAAAGAATTTAAACTAAATAATTGAACTAAAGGTCGCTAGCCAATTGTAGGTAATTGAGCCAAGAAAAGATAACGGAGACTGTACAGAAGAAAGTGCAGTGATTATTATTATTTTTGAGCAATCACGATTGCTTATTGTTTTCATTTGACGGTCCTTGGCGTTTGGTCCCTTTTTTCAGCTCGGACCAGGGGCATCTGCATCACCAAAGGTCTCCGGCCCTGAGCACTGTCCCCCGGTTGCCGCTTCTCCTGGTTGGTGACGTCCATGCCCTACACACACACTCATCGTTACGCACATACACACTCCCACACATAAGCAGTTATACACATACACACACGCCTAAGTGCATGCACTCACGTGCGAGTGCACACATACCCAAATATACCCACGTAACACCCAGGAGGAAGGGCAGGCTTGGGGGGACAGGAGACGTTTCTAGTACCAATAAATCCAATGAGTAGGGTCCTGTCGTGATTGCAAAAAACATAATTTGAATTCAGAATTTCTGAATTAAATTTTCTTTTTTTGTGGTTATCGAAAGATAGTGCCGATGACCGCTCCAAAAAACGTTGCCTGTAAAGATCAACGAAGTGTGCCATTTGAGCAATTTTTAGATTTCATCCCGCGGAAATTTCTTTTCAATGTTTCCGCCAGTCCACTGACTTTGTTTCGGCTAATCATAATAGACACTACAATTTATCCTGCGTAGTCGTCATTTTCCTTTCTTAGCCCAAATGCTTTGAAAACTAGTGACCTTTACTTAAGACAATTAGTAACAGAAAAAAAACGTCGATAACATTTCACCCTTTTGCTGTCTCTAATATTTTTTTTATTAACGTTTAGAGCCATAAAGATTTTTCCAGACACAGTGACATTTTTTTTTTTTTTTTTACTAGTGTTTCAAATCTTGATGGATCAAATGACAAATGTAAGTCTTGTAACTTTTAAGAAATACTTAAGCGACATGTTTCTAAAGCTGGACAAAGTGAATGGAGCTTAATAAGCGACATCTTCAATTATCCTGAAACTTTCTGGATATATTACTAGTGTTAGGAAAAGTAAAGCTTCTTTGCTCTCGAATTTGGCTTGTTGTGCCTTGAGTTGGTGGTTAAGGTTTAAGGTAGTGAATATTTGATACTAAGTATGTGATCGCTTTGCTTCAAAAGGAATAAAGACTCATTCCAATTTTTTAGATGCGGATATTACTTAAAACAAGGTACCTGCTATCATGAATAATTTAATGGCTTAATACTTTGAGGGCAAAGATCAGTTGAAACTGATATGTTTGTTACCTTTTTTCGCCTTATTTGTGTCAGGATATGTGCTGAAACCGGCAGTGAACCTCGAAAATAAGCATAGAATTATCTACTCACCATAGTATAGTACTCATAAAAACTTAAAATAGCATAATTTACTCTTGGCTTAGTGGATAAAAGATCTTAAAATTGATGATTAAAAAAAAAGGTAATGTTACATAATCTGTGCGTGATGATTTAATAACTTTGAGACACAGCTATTACAGCTATAGGTATAGTCCATGTAGTGTAGTTAAAGATTCAGAATCGAAATCTCAATCTTTTATCTATATGGTGGCAAGGTTGATAATTTGAAACTGAGTCAAATTTCGTGGTGTAGTTTGACTTGGATCAGAAAACTAGCGGATCTAATCAACTTGCTTAATTAAATTCTCAAAGGTGAGAATTGAAAAAAAAAAGACTCATTTTCCAATATCAGTTGCTATCTGTAAGCCACGAGTCAAAAAACTTTGAAACATAGATGTACACTGGTGTAAGAAATTAATAGAATTTTCTGATTTGGTCGATTATTTTCAGAACTACTGGTCTGATTTTAATGAAATTCGGTATGTACATTCATTGAAACAATACAAAACAAATATCCATCTAAAATTTAAAATACACACGCATGATCATAAATAACACTCGTTAGAGTCGGATGGCATGAAACAGCAATTGCAAAATTATCAAAAAAGGGGGTTCTTAGGGGGTTCCGTTCCCTTGTAACAGACATATAAGCCTCGGAGTGGGACACCATACTTAAAATGAAGCAGTTCATAGGATCCTAGGGGGGAGGGCAATTTTTTCCAATCGTTCAACAACGCTGTACTCAGGCTATGGAGGGTCTTCGGAGGGGTGTTGCGAGTGCCTATTGCCCTCCAAAGAGCGTCCCAGACATGCTCTATAGAATTGGAGTCTAGAGTTCTGCTTGGCCCATCCATCCAGTAAATATCCTCCCCTTCAAGAAATCCGTTGACCAGAAGAGCTGTATGTGGTCTTGTGCTAACATCCATTAAAATTATCTCGGGGCTAACAGCGCCCCTCAAGAGGTTGTTATAAGGATCCAAGACTACACCCCTATACCTCGCAATCGTCATAGAGCCTCTCTCAAAGGCATGGAGCGGTGTGCAGCCATCCAACATGTCAGGCCGGACCGTCAAACCTCCTCCTCCATAATGGTCGATTTCGTGGAAATTGGGAGGCAAATAGCAAGTCTCGGTTCAGCTTAAACGACTATTCATGCCCTACGTTTACATGGATAGAAGCAGGAACCTGCTACCTACCCTCCAATATCGGCGAAATCGAACATTATGGCGGTGGTGGTTTGACGGTCTGGGCAGGCAGGTTGGATGGCCGCACACCCCTCCATGTCTTTGAGAGAGGTTCTGTAACAATTGCGAGGCATAGGAATGTGATCTTGGAGCTCTATGCTCGCTTCTTGAGGGGCGCTGCCAGCCCCGAGTTAATTTTAATAAATGTTAACGCAAGACCACAGACAGGTCTTCTGGTCGACAAATTTCTGGAAAGGGAGGATATTCACTCGATGGAGTGCCCAAGCAGATCTTTAGACTCCAACCCTATAGAACATGTCTGGGACGCTCTCGGAAGGGCAATAACAACTCGCAACACTCCTCCGGGGACCATCCATAGCCTGAGAACGGCGTTGTGGAACGAGTGGAAGTAATTGCTAAAGGATCCCATGAAATGGTTCATTTCAAGTATGGAATCACACTGCTGACTGACTGACAGACTGACTGACTGACAGACAGAGTGACTGACGGACGGACTGACTGACAGAGTGACGGACTGACAGAGTGACTGACGGACGGACTGATAGAGTGACGGACTGACGGACGATACTGCGAGGCCTATACGTCTGTTAGAGGGGACCATACGCCCTACTAACCAATTTTTTTTTTGTTTAATTTTTCAACCACTGTTTCATGCCATCCGACTCTAACAAGTGTTATTTATGATCATGCGTGTGTATTTTCAATTTTGGGGGGTTAATTGTTTTGTATTGTTTCAATATATGCACATACCAAATTTCATCAAAATCGGTCCAGCAGTTCTGGAGATAATTGGCCAAATCTGAAAATTCTCTTAATTTCTTACACCGGTGTAGTTCTACTCCATTGTGTAGTTTTACTCCATTGTGTAGTTTTATTTCCAAATTAGAAATTAATGGCACCTAAAAACGTTTTTTAATTAAGTGATCTCAAAGTTGTTAATTTAAATGAAAGGTCAATGAGTTCAAAAGCCATGAATCGGTAACTTTTAACAACAGTTTTATGCTCCATGTGATGTTATTTACGATTCAGGATGAAAATCTATGAAACTTAATAAGTTTCCTTAAACAAAGTATTGGTATTTTTTTAAAAAAATAGGTTCGAGTTTCAAGATGAGTTTTACTCTTTTCACTATAAATCAGTTACTTTGAGTAACCGCTGTAATTGTACTCCATGCGGTATAGTATTCACGTTAGAAACTCACGGCAAATTGCTAAATTAAATGGTCCTTAAGTTGGTAATTTTGTAATAAATAATAATTAAAAAATATATGTAACTGATAAATGTTTACTTAAGAATAGTGAACCATTTCTAATTAAAATGCGCTTCTAATTAAGATTAAACCTAATATTAAAATTATTTACTTGAGGAAAGAAGATAAAATGAAGTAAGATAAATTCTCTGAGAGAGGAATGCTTTAGAATCATAAGAAATCTGTGAAATGTCTTATCCGTGAGCTCTTTGCATTGCTCTATGTAACCTAAACACTTGTCCGCATGGTTTTGTAAATCTGTTTCTTTTTTTATTTTCTTTATTTTTTTGTGTTCTATTTATAATTTTTTTTTGTGATTGAATTCATTTATTTTTAAAAACTCATTACTTAGTTGTTTCTATGCAAGATTATGATGTAATTATTTACTCAATCTCTAAAACGTAGCATGTCTAAAATGTAGTAATTAATAAAAAGTAAACTATGACCATTTTGAAGACAGAAATAACAAAAGAAGCAGATGAATTGAGCACAATGTTAGACCATGCAGTGCGATGTAGGGTGATAAAAAAAAAAAAAAAAAAAAAAAAAAAAAACTTAAAAACAACTACAAGTTTTATGGATATGTACAGTTGGGTCCAAAGCTGTATTTAGCATATAATTGCAGATGTGTCCCAAAAATTTTGCCTCGTGAGTTAAGAGTAATTAATTTTAAACTATATCTTTCATACTGAAATCATCATTTTTGAGACCATTAACTTAAGAAAATTGATTAGATCCCACTGGTTTCTGACCTCAATCTAAAACTTGACCATGTTGAGTATTATTACAGCTCTTACTCAAAATACTGTTTCATGCCTTTTAGAGTAAGCGACCAAAAATTGAATCTTTTTATTTCTAATTAACAGCTTTGAGACCGTGTAATTTAAAAAATTGATTAGATGCAATGGGTTTCCATCCTGGAACTAATACTATACCACGTTACCTATAGTTACAACTAACAAGGAGACGGCACGACCGTGGGGTCGGAGATGTGCGTCACTTTTTTTTTTTGTGGTGAGAGAGGACCGCTAGTACCTTACGTGGTTAAAGTAATACGACGCAATACTCAGAAAATTATGAGAAAAATCCATTTAAAGTCGCCATGGTTAATTCTAGGCACCTTATGAGTTTAAAATGCCTAGCATATGACGAGCCGCAGCTAGCCGAGTTGGTTAAGGCGCGATCTTTTGCTCCAGAGATAGCACTATCGAATCCCACTCCGGACCTCTTTCTTTTCTCTTCTTTTTTTTTTTTTTTTTGCTGGCCACAACAATTAGTGGTAACGAAGTAGTGGTAGAATGAAAAATATGAATTGTTTTAAATTGTTTTTCTGGAAGAAAAAGAAAATGATTTTCAAAAATATATGTAAATAAATTCTTAAAAATTATGTAGGGAACAGAAACTATTTCAATAATTGCTGTGATAAAAAAAAGACCCGAATGTCCTATGAGCAGATGTCCCTTATAACCGTAAGGTGACCACAGGTCAAAAACCTTTACTAGACAAATCAAACCGTACAGAATAACGAGCAAGAATGTTTTTCAGTGAATGAAAAAGTTAGCGATTCTTGGCAAAAATAAATTTCAGTCCGTAATATAAGGGTGAAAAGCGTTACCACTAGTTGTTGCGATAGCAAAAAAAAAAAAAAAAAGAGGAGAAAAGAAGGTAGAGAGTGGGATTCGATCGTGCTATATCTCTGGAGCACAAGATCACCCTTAACCAACTAGGCTAGCGCCGGCTCGTCAAGACACTGACATTTTGAACTCATAAGGTGCCTAGGAGACTCCATGGCAACTTGAAATAAATAATTCTCATAATTTTCTGAGTATTACGTCTTATTACTTCAACCGTGTAAGGTACTAGGGGTCCTCTTTCACCACAAAAAAATTGACGCAAATCTCAGACCCCACGGTCATGCCGTCTCCTTGTGAGTCTCAAAGGTATTGACCCGGTGCGCACAGTTACAGACCTGATACTTGACCTTCGTTTTTTATATCAACTTGTAGACCATTAAAATACAAAAGTCAAAAGTTTTTTTTTCTTTTTCAATTTCTACAATTAAGATAAAATAAGAATACAAACTTAGAAATAAGAACACGAGCTGATTTGTGCATCACATGACTTCCTTTTACGTAAATTTACTGATAGTAGTGCCTTGGATTAAGCAAAGAAACACTTTAAATATTTTTACCCCAATTTTGTTGCGAACCGGAGCAAAAAAAAAAAAAAAAAATGTTTGCACAGATTAATTTTCCCAATATTGTAGATTTTAATGTGATTCAATGGTCAACTCTCTATATATTGCCAATAGGGGCCAAAATGAAACCAGATCTGAAAAAAAAAGGTAACTGAATTCGTTGCCAAGTTGGCGGCAAACTTGGCGACCAAAAGCTTGGCGATATATCGCAAAGTGTTTGCGAAATTATAACATACTTGAGTTTTCATTGAAATTAACAATGAATTCCCCCCAAAAAGTGTAAAAGACCCCCTTTGGAACATTAGAATGCAACCAAAAAAAGAGGTGCACAAATAGAACCCACTAGGAGTCTACGTACCAAATTTCAACTTTCTAGGACAATTCGTTCTTGAGTTATGCGACATACATATACATACGTACATACGGACGTCGCGAGAAAACTCTTTGTTATTGCCTCGGGGATGGTCAAAATGGGTATTTCGGGTGCCCATACGTTTTTATAGGAACTTATCCACGTGTGGTCGAGTTGAAAAACAACAACTCTGACAAACAACAACCGAGCTGACTTTCATAGGAAACAAATATTCAGCACCAGCTCCCTAATTCGGCTTAATTTCCGAACCCCATGTTCCATCTGCAAGGTAAATGAGTTGGTAAATAAAGGGAAGCATAATCATAACACAAATTATCAGAAAAGAGCATTTAAAGCCAGATTAATTTGAATGCGTCAGGTTATTTTCTAATCCCATTAGCTGATGATAGACATCTGAATATATTTTCTAAAGTAGCATCGAAAATGCATATTGAATTTTTTTTTTTTGACGAAAAGGTTATTTTTCCTCGTGCCCCCAGTGTCGAGACATAAGTTTTCAAAGTCGACCATAATTTGAACAGAAGTACTTAATTCAATGACTTGGAGAGGAACTGAACCCACGATTTCATCGTATGCATGTGGCAGGACATCCATCTTCAACGCGTGTGAAAGATGGCTTCTACAATTTACCGAAACTGGCTAAATTTATGTACTTTTCTTGAAACTTCGACAGACTTTTGAGACCTCACATTGTAAAATCATTCATTCACTAGAATCCAAATTTTTAATCCTTTCACATCAATCACGTCAGATTTTCTTACAAAATCCCTTCGCACGTACTGCATATTGACAAGAATTTCACCAGAAACAATTTCATAAACCCATTTTTTAAACGAAAACACACTGTTTACTGTCTGACCACGTATTGTATGGAAAGACAAACATCCGTTTTACAGCCGGAAATGGACGAATCCATTATTTTTTGTTAAATGGTTAGCTTTTGCAGAAGCAGTCTCATTCAAATGAGCGGAATACGCGAATCAAATTTTTACTTTTCCCCCCTTATTCACATAGATTCGTCTTATCTAGACGTTTCAAAATTCCATGCAATCCGTGGTTGGACAGTTGTTTACACACTTGCTAAATATAAAAATCCAAAAGTGACGACCAGCAACAAACCCTGGGCCCAGCTAGGCAGGTCCTAGACATTTTAAGTGTTGATCTTTATTTTGGATGGATAAAAATATTCTCTTCTATTGCAAGTGACAACTGGATATTTCCTCCGTAATAGACGCATCACTTGGTGCATTAGCACCGACCAAAGACTCTAAATAACCTAAATTGAATTAACAGATCTTGTTACCAAGACTGTTGGAGATATCTGAACCTTTCACACTCTGCACATCATCTGACATGAGAACAACAACATAAATTCATGTTTTATTGCATGCACTTTTGAAGAACACTAATTCTACTTCTACGTAATGCAATTAAATTTTGAAAAATTTCTAAATCAGTTATTTTTTCACTCAATAACGGACATATCTTTCAAGGACGAATTATTTTTTGGCCTTCAGAAAAACTTGTCTACATGCAAAAAGTTTAATTGCTATTTATTTTAAACTATAAGAGTATGTGACACTATATGACTTTATGATTTTAATAAGTCAAAAAAAAAAAAAAAAAAAAAAAAAAAAACGGGGGTAAATTGTTTTTTTTTTTTTTTATGAGCAGCTGTTATAATGGACGTATCAGGTATAAATATTGAAGTTTAAGTTACGTATTTTGCTTTCAACTTTTTCTTGCTGACTTTATAGAAACTAAACTCTTTTTGTTTATCTAAATTTATTTAGTTGCATGAATTAATTCCAGCTTATTGCAGGTACAGTTCTTAATTCAGTTTGCATGGTTTTTGATTTTCCCGTTTTAGAGTTATGTTTTGTCATTTGTGATGCAGTACTTGTCTTCGATCTTGCAATGTACTGAATGAGTTGTAGTATTCCATAAATTCCAATCCTCCTTCCTTCAAGTTTATCCACTGCTGCGAAAGCTTAGAATTTAGGAATCGAGATGATTGCTATCTTCTTGCATACAACATGTGACAAAATTTCTGACGTCATTTCCATATGGCTATGTGCTTTTTCAAAAAAAACACAGGTCTTTTAGTTGACCGCTTCCGTTTACCGGTCTTTTGCCATGAGAAGTGGGAATAAACTGCCAGGAATCTCTTTCTTCTTCCATGAAGTGCACATTCCATAAACTGAATTCCTCTTTAAACTTTTGCCCGGCTTCATCTGAGAAATATCAGTTATACGAACAGATGTATACGAGGGCACGATATCTTTGAAACAACCTTTTGAAGAAAATTTTGTACAGTGTATTTATAATGCTATAAGTTGTCAGGACTTATATTTATTAGGTCTTGATGTCAAATTGCAGAAATTGTAATCTTGTCATTTGACCATTATGCACTTTCCACCTCTTCCTGGTATGCAATTGTATACTTTTCTGGAAAGTAAATTTGAACCAAAGCTCTTGTGGAATCCTTTTTTAATTTGGCCGTTTGACTTGGTGGAGTACTCACCTTGTTTATCTTTAATGCAAAAGTGGAACAAGAACTTTGGCAATAACTTTTTTTAGGACAACAATGCCATTTTCTGCAGTGCCTTCGTACCGTACTTTGCTGATACTATTGGCAACTTCAGTTTTCTCCAATTGATACCATTTAATTTGCTTATACATTTTAACTTCATACAGAATGGTGTATGGAGCATCGGAGTCTTCAGGCAGTTTCGTATCAGATTCAACAAACCCCGCTGAAAAGTGAGTGAATCTGCAGATGCTTGGACAAATATTAATCAGGCACTCATCAATTCGAATGTTGCGCTTTAACTTCTCTACAACGTCTCGTGATTTCTCGGGGGATGCAATTTTAGCATATTACATTTAAAACAAAGTCAGCATTTGCATTTATCAGACATGCACAGAGTATGTCAACTACAGTTTGACAGATACAGATCACATTAAGTAGGATGTGTCCCTTACATCCGTTACTGATGGAAAAATGCTACGTCCGTAATGGGATAAAAAATTCTTAAATCTAAAAATTGTAGTAACCTATAATAAAAAAACACATCTGTCGGAAGTTAATGAAGTTAGAAAATTGAGTGGAAGAATTAAATCCAATGAGAAAGTTTTACATGAAGTTAAAAATAACTAATTTCAGTAACAGATGCATCAATAGTAAATGATTACTGGGGAAATTGATCAACATTAATTTCCATTAATGCATTTAATGAAAAATGAGTGAAGATATTTTGCATCCTTCTTAAGTTCATTTAAGCCTTGGGATAATGCAAAATCTATCGATAATTGCTCTATTCTAATATTTATTTCCATAGTTATAATAAAGTAACGTTTTACGATTAATCTGTGAAATATTCACTCATTTTTATGAAGAAATGAGCCATTGACATCGATTCTCCGCTGAAGTTTCAAGACAAAGAAGTTTAATTGCAGCTCCCCTCATAATTAATCATTGGAACATCTATTCTGCAGGTGCGTCGATTATTAGCAATTCGTTAAATTCTTTGACGGGAAACCGGTATTTTAATTGTCAAGAGAAAACATGAAAAATCAAAGTAAACGAACGACGGAATACTCGAAGAAAGTTATTAACCGATAAAATCATTTAGTTTTTCTATTTCAGTTGGTCCAGCATTGAGTTATAAAGGACACCGCAATGAAACTTTTTTTATTTTCAGATATGCGGGGAGAGTTGCTATCAAGGCTCATTTGTTCATAAAAATCAATCAAAATCTCCCTCGTCATATGTTGCTTTGTGATGTAGTAACTTAGAAATATATATTAATAGGAAGTCAAATTCAACTTCAAGATAAACTTTCTCTCTCTCTCTCTCTCTTTATTGTATCAAAATAGCCTTATTGTACCCTTTAAAAAATAAATGGTATACAACGGAATCTTTCTTGCTTTGAATTTTATCTTAAGACTCTAGAAGTGCCTTAAAACATTTTAAGTTAGGAAGTAATTTATGCACCTTTTTTTCCAAAATCTCTTCAGACAAAGACCTTAGTCTGATAACAGGGGCATGAGGACTGTTACTTTGTCCAGAAACATGTTTTACTATGCTCTTTTCATTGTTACTAATTTAGATTTTTTTCATTACCCTATCGTGTGGTTTCCTTATTAGAACTACGGATTTTTTTAGCTCGTATTCTTTAATTAAAAATGAAATCAATTAGTTGTACAGCAATTTTCAGAAAATTAAATGATTAGAATCTAATAATTCAAAATCAATTAAAAATTTTTAAAATAAATATTTAAAACACATGATTTGAGAATTAGATGAATAATCTTTAGCTGAGTAATCAACACAAAAACCTGAAATTAAAAATGAAATTGCTACTATAATTTTTTCTGCGTAAGTTATTGCTTATAAAAGATCATTAATCTAAGTTGGTACAAATGACTTCAATAGTGACCCCAAACATTCTCAAAGAACTACTAAACTTTGTTTTTATCCAAAATAAAAGATCAGAAAATCAGAACCAAGATTTGACACCGTGGACGGCTCTTCGCGGTACCAATCGACGGTCGATTTCTACGGCAAATAAGGGTTCCACCGCACTCACTTTGGGAAGCCTGCAAAAATCGAACCATGTATGAAACGCATAACTGAAGAATAATGAATACTTTATAATTGATAACTTATTAAGAAAGAAAGTTAAAATTGACTTTTCAAGCAGATTCTTCTTAACTGTACTTTTATAAGAAGATGGCTCAACTCCAGAAGGACAATTAATTTTGAGATTACTTAAATCGCTACCGTTATAGGTTGCTACCATTTTTTTTTTCGAGGTATATTTAGGGAAACAAGTATTTGCCCATTCAACCTCATATCCTATTTATTGTCACTCTCCCCTTTTGTGTTGAATATGATTTATTTTTCTATTAAACTTTAATTTTTTTTTCTATGGATCGTTAAAAAACAATCTTAGTCATGGACGCAAGTTTTAAAATAACAATCAATACAAAACTGATTAAATGATGTATGAATCGAAAAGTTGAAACTTCAGTGTGTTCATCCTAAGTTACTAGTAGATCTCATTAAATGTATCCGAAAAAAAAAAAAAATATGTACAGTTAATTTATCTTGTTCAGCCTTTTCATAGTTGTCGACTCCTGTGCAGTTAAGAAATTATTTTCTTAGGGAATTTTAACTTAGAATTTAATACTGTTCATGCATTAACTAAAAAAGATTTAAAAAAAAGGAATTCTAAATATATTTATGAAATAAGAATTAGCCGTTGATATTTTTACTTTAGAACGGCTCTTTATCAATTTTTTATTTCAGCATCTTTTTTTCATTAACCTTTATTTGTGTCGATTGATCCGTTTCTTGTTTCCTTAAAAATATGTAATAGCATAGCGATTGAATGGGATTCGTTAAGGTATAGTGTCGCTGTGATACGTTGACTGTGACCTAGACGATCCCTGTCCTATTGCTTTTAACTCTTTTTGGGGAGTTCAGTGTAAATGGAACATGTCACTGGAACGGATTATAGTCGGAATACTTTTGCAAAATTACAACGAAAGTTACCCATCTCAACTCGGTGCCCCGATTACCCCCAAAAGAAGTAAACATTGTCAAGGTCATAGCTCAACTTATCAGAACCGAACACTAGAATTGAAAACCCAAGTTCAATGTTTCAACTGTAACTTCTTCCCTTTCTTTCGGAAACATTGAGACATAGAATTTTGTGCATTGTGTCGAACTCTGACAGTAGCTCCAAATGGAAAATTCGACTTTAAACCGGTTTGTTAGCGAATGAAATCGGTTTACATTAACTCCAAGGAAACAAGGGTTTGTCTCCCCTCGAGGTTGATGTGATTGATAATCGCAATATATACAATCAGTTAATAAATTTATATAAAGTCCTACACTAATCATACTCAATGGTACTGGGACTACTGGCTGGGGCTACTCTCACTAATGGAATTACTGGCTGCCCGTAGTTCAACCCATTGAATAACCCAAATGTAATCCAAAATCCTATGAAAAGAAAAATCACGCGAAAAGCTAATATATTTGTAAAATTTATGTAAAATACACACAAGTGTAATTCACATCAAAATTTACATCTTTCAAAAAAACGTTAGATGAAAAACTAAGTTGTTTCCATTTACTTCATGTATGATAGTAAATGAAAACACCTAAATTGCACATTGAAAATAGCTGGAAAGGTGAAATTCATAACTAAATGTGTTTTGTTATCATCTGCTCGATATATTAAAACTAATTGAAACACATTTAGGCAAAACATAAGGTTACTTGATTTTAATTAAAAAACAGTCGTTTTTTTTCAATGCTGTTTTCAAACCATGATGATGCCTACACAGAAGCATGAAAGTTCAAGGAACTGTTAGAACGTCTTCTTTATGTTACTTAATCTTCTCTGATCAATAGTCTAGTTTCAGAAATCCCCACTAAGTATGGTATTTTTTTCCCATTTGCCCTATGTTTTTATTTTTTCTCATACTTATCCCATACCAACGCATTCTGAGTTTTCAAAGAAGCCCGTTTGACAAGGTCTCATTTTTGTAGGTCTAATAAACTGAGCTATCAGTTCGAAAGGTATCAAAATCGCAAATTCCTTGGTCAAAACTTACTTGCTGAATCAAAAGTAAACCAATATTTTTTTTAATTAAAACACGCTTTTATTAGCTTCACTTGTATGTTTGTAAATAACTCTCCTTTAGACTAAGAGCTAGCGGCTTATTACTGTTAGTACATTCCACCTTTTTATGAGCGTTCGTGGCCGAGCGGTTTAAGGCGCGGGTCTTTGCTGACGTCCACCTCCGGGAATCTTTGGTTGTGGGTTCTAATCTCGTCTACACCAAAATCAAAATTATAATCTTGCAACTCAATTTTCGCCCGCTTTTTGTGATCGGATTCTTTTAAAAGTTGGAATGCAACCTCAGACCCGATGACAATGCAATACTCTATAATCAAATTAACCTTGAGTTAATAAGTTATTGATTAACAATAAGTTATTGGTTTATTTAGACACACGACAGTGTGTCAGCCAAGTTCCGAAATCAGGCGACACATCTGCCAGTGTGTATCTTACACGAACCATTTCAAGCTACTTTTTACCCCCTCATTTCTCAAAAACTATTAAATCCACGTGCTTGAAATTTTGTATGTCTAATAGAACTGCATAGTAGACCTATAATCCTAAATTTCATGAGTGCACCTCTTATGGTTATGGAATTATTAAGATCTCAAAAGTGTCATTTTTAACACTGACTCACTCATCAAAATGTTTACTAACTTCCAAGTGTCTCACATACTTGAAATTTGGCATAAATATAGATTTCCATGCATATGTAAAGGGAAAAATCTAAAAAGTCAAAAAAACATGAAAGTAGCAAAAAATTGCGTTATTTTTTTTGAGCATCACGGCGTAATAACTTAACCGCGCGATTTCAAAATACTTCGTCAAATAAATCAAAACAAAAGGGCTCGTCAAACGTTGCCAAAACAAGGATATTGATGTTTTAAATTAACAATTAAATTTCTAACCAAAAAGGGGCTTTAAACGATACTTTAAATTCCGCTAAAATGAAAAATGATCCATCAAATAATTAAAATTGCAAATCTAGAGCTAAGCCTTTAAAATAAAAAATAACCAGCTTTAAAATTTATAAAATCTTTAGATCTCAATTAAATGCAAAATTTTACAGGAGGAACAAAAACGGCAGCAATAAATTCAACAATTGAGAAATGTTTTCGCCAATTCTGCATATTTTACGATCTACGTTATGATTATCCCCCTGAACAATAAGTTCCAGACAGATTTTGAGATGAGTCAGCAATTTTCCTAATTGTCGACAAATCTGAGGACGTCAAAGATCAAGAACTAATGTACTTTGGCCTTGCTGATAAATGGGAAAAACAGACGATTACTGCCTAAAATTGGCGATCGCATCAAGTCCCCAGCTATCGAAATATCTTCAAAACTTCTAATAAAGAGAAACCGCAAACCAGTGAACCGTAAAATCAGGGGAAAAAAGGAAATCATATAGTTCTATACGCTTTTGCATTTATAATCGTCTGAATTAGAACATATCATTACTTTTTGAAAAGTTAAATCAAAGGTTATCTCAACAAAACATAAATGTGAAAAAGAAGCCAAGTTCGGTCGAAACGAGGTTCGAGGTAGACTGTGTCCCCGACAGAAAATAGTTCAGATCTAAACTGTTACCAAGTTCCATAGCAGTTCCACATAGATGTTGGATTTTCCCATGTTCTTCAATTCATTTACAAAACAATTTTTCACTTTCTTTGAAAATGGATTTTAAACTTGCGGCAAGTTCTAGTCATTGCTATTTTTTTTATTTTTTTCAAACTTTCCAAATTTTAAATCCAATATCAAAGAAAGTAAAAAATTGTTTTCTAAATGAATTGAAGAACATGGGAAAATCCAACAGCTATGTGGAACTGCTATGGAACTTGGTAACAGTTTAGATCTGAACTATTTTTTATCGGGGACACAGTCTACCTCGAACCTCATTTCGACTGAACTTGGCTTCTTTTTCACATTTATGTTTTTTTGGGATTTTAATTAACACGCTATTATTGGCTTAACTTGTATGTTTGTGGGTCCACTTGTTATCCATGCAAAAATGTAAATAGGCGGCCCCCCACCCTTTTCTGTTACAGTAAAATTAGGTGTTTGTTCAATTACTTTATATACTTGCCATCCAAAGGTTATTTTTAACTTTTTAGTTCATTTTTCTACCAAAGTGTCCTTTTTTAGTTTTTTAAACTATTATTTTTATACATAGAACGAATTTTTTCCAGGCTACTAAGTTAATTAAGCCCGGAGGTAGGATTGTTTTTAGTACAGAATCAGAAGATGCGTCACTGCCACAAATTCTAAATGTCTATCATTAAAACTTCACTTTCGCAGTAGATAGAGAAAATGATTACTTCATATTTCAGCTACCTGGGTACGAAGACCAGTTGAATCACCAATTACATGAGGACTTTACTTTCAAAACGAAAAAAAATCCACTTTTAGAAAAAAAAGTTTATTTTTTTAGTTTTCAGAATCTCTAACATAAGCCCTATCTACCCATTAACTGCTTTCTTCTCAAAGTAGTTTATATCTACTGTTAAAAAATGCTTAAATGTTGGTTTTACCACCTAAACGGTGTATATTCATCCCCTTATTTCTCGCCAGGTCTTTTACAGCAAAGTGGTTCTTATCCCGTATTAGCCAGTACCCTCTCATTCGTATCAAAAGGGCACATATCCAAATTTGAATTTGCCGCTTCATATTCAAAAGTAGTTCACAAAATAAAATAGCGGAGCGAAGCACTGGCTGAGCATTTTCAATCAAGCGTGATGCCCTTCCGTATTAGGAGTTCGCAGAACCTCGCGCCTCGTGTGCAAGTCTGTTATCAGTAAGATAAGCGCGACCTAAAAATTGTGAATACTAAATTAATATTAATATTAATTCATTAATTTTACTTTTTAATTGTGATTAAGTAATGATTAAATTGTGATTAGTTGTGATAAAAATTGTGATCTATTAATAATAATATTAATACCTTCAACGTTATTTGAATCGGTCTTGGGTGGTTTCGTTGTTCATACTTAATTGGATCGAAAATCCAATAAGTATGGATTACCTTTATTCTTTGCATTGAGCATTACCCCCGCCCCCCCCCCCCCAAAAAAAAAGTAAGAAGGAAGAAATAAAGTAGAGCAAAAAAATAAAGTGAAAAAGTTAATTTGAATTCCAGAAGCAAAAATTCAAATTATGTTTTTCGCAATCACGAGTGCTTGTTTGTGTCTATGTGCAAGCATGAGTGAGTGAGTGAGTGAGTGAGTGTGTGCGTGTAGGTGTGTATGGATGCGTTTACGTGTAGGATATGGACGCAATCTGGAGACGGTTTTCGCTGGAGGAGTAGCAACGGGAGGGGCCGGTCGACGGTGGTGCTGCAGAGGGAGGCGGGGGGGGGGGGGGAAATAAAATTATAGGAATTAAAAACAATGAAATAAGAACAATAAACAATGTGATTGCTCGAAAAAAAATAATAATAATAAATAAATAAATATATATATATAATAAAAAAGGTACAGTACATCCATTTAAAAACTTCATCAGTACACTTTGAGAATGCTATTACGAAAGAGGCAGTTTTTCTAGTTTTTGAGAAAACTTGCACTTAACTTCTTTATCGACCATTCTTAGGATGAGAGCTTTATTTAAAACACCAGTAAGCAACAAAAAAGCTTAATACGATCGCAAAATACCACTCTAAAAATATAACACAAAGCGTGTCATATTTTGACTTTTGGTTCAAAATGTAAACCAGAAGTTAAGAGAAAAATGTAAAACACCAAGTAAAAAAGATCATTTCACTACTTTCCGATATACGTCTACACACACGCACACCTATACACATCTATAAAAACACGCATGAATACACCTACACAAATACACATACCTGTCTACATACGTTCACGCCTGCTTACCGCACACATGCTCACACCCGCCTGCACACAGGCATGCTTGTAAACACACAAGCCTGCACGCATACATGCCACCCTACACACATAAACACTCGCCTATACGCATACACACGCCTGCTCACACGAATATGCTTACACACATACTTGCCCCTCTGCGGATACAAATGTCTGCACACACTCAGGCAAGCTTACACAGATTTGCAAACACGCCTACACACACACGCATCTACACACACATCTACACACATACAAACACCTACACAAATGCGCACACATGCCTGCATACATGCCTACTCATCACAAACCTTCACACACTCGCACACACGCATGGAAACATACACGCCAGCACACACACTACAAACACATATGCCTAAACACGTCTATATACATACATATACGACTGCTCACTAGGGTGGTCTCAAAAAATCGATTATTCGAATTTCTTCCGCGGCACCCCCTAAAATGTGTCAATGGACTAGAAAACATGATTTGCGAAGTTTTAGCTCAATCCGATAATATTAACACGTGCCGCAAAGAGGCTAAAGTTACAAAAAACAGTGATTTTTAGCAAAAAATCGTAGTTTTTCTTCTTTAAAACCAAAACTTTTCATCTTAGAAACTTCGTTCTGGTCTCATTTTATAGGAAATGTTATTCTCGTGATAGTCTCATTTTATAGGAAATTTTATTCTCCTATTTTTAAACAAAATTTATAGAAATGTACTTGGCATTTTTCTGGTCAGGTCATGGAAGATATCATCAATAAGAAATTTTCATGCAAATACATAAAAGCATTACAATATTCAATTACATTTATTTGCTCTTTGTTGATTTTAATTTATCCATTATAAAGGCTTCATTTGGAGGTACTTTAAAAATTAAATGCAACAAATTGCTGATTTAAAATGAAGGAACTAAGTAGTTCAGAATAGAAAGCAGTGTTAAAAAATTATAAAAAAGAAAAGAAAAAATCTAATGCATTTTATTGCTTACACTGTTAAATTTTACATCATTATGTTATTGCTTTTCATTGAGAAGTTAAAGTGATAATGACTTCGATATGATAGATTTTGATGAATGGAAAAATGTGCCTGCATTCGGACATAACTTGTAATAGAAACTGTCGTTAGTTAGAAATTAGTTTTACACCTGTTTTAGCTGTGCCATTGACAACCCTTAAACTGTTTACTATCTTTTTAGCTTTAAAATAATATTGGTTTCCACATTATTCATCAAGATCGGTATTTAAAAACTTCGTATCGATTTCGAATATCTTTAAAAAAAATTGTACATCTTAAAAAGTTTGAGAAGAAATGAAAAAATCTACTTCTTTTTCTAGTAAATTATGCTTCCTACAGATTGAGTTATGCTTTTGTATCCCTATTATCACAATCATCTTCATTATCTCCTACTTCGGATTTAAATTTTACAGCCTTTTTTGCTTTGATATTTTTTTTCCTCCCTAAAGTATCATCAAAAAAGGGAAATGCAACCTTGTCTGAGTTCAGGGACCACAAGTGGGTAATTATTTTGGGTAGTTCGGTACCTACATCTTCATTAATACTCTTGTATTGAACCAAAGATTTTACTAACTGTGGATCTTGGTTGGGGGCCAAAGCTGGATCGCAGACAATAAACCGTACTTTTCCGTAAATATTGTTGACAAACAACCAAATATCATCAGTACCTTTTATCTTTAAATCGATTACAGAAAGCTCCTCCCAGAAAAGATATATTTTTAAAGAGTATATGAGGCAGTGAGAAGCAAAGAAATATAATTGCCAAAATTAAAATTGTTGAGATATTCATTACAAATAATAGGGGAACATCTCCTCTGCTTAGGGGCAAGAAATGGTACTAGTAGCTCTGGTAGGAGCTGTTATATAGCATGATTTAGAAAAACAATTCAATAAAAGTCTACCTAGGATCTCTACTTTAAACGCATTTTATAAGGAACTTTAAAAAATCCACTGACGTCCCTTTGCTTTTCACTACATCATATGGCCTTTGCCATTTATCTTGTGTGATGAATAGTGCCAGGTACTCGAAAAGTAACGTTGTTTGGAAAAACACAACCTAAATAAGTTAAGCAAAGAGGAATGAACTTCTTATAGGCATCCCTAAGTTGCTACTGTTTTTATTTTTTAAAAAGAAAGCTTGGAATTTCACCTTGATTGCTTATTTCGTTTTTAATCTTCTGTACTTGCTTTCAATTGCTTCTTATCTATATCATTCATTCTGAAATTCTTGAAAAATATCTGGTTGAGGACTAAGTGAACATACCTATTTTGCAAATCAAAATTCCTTTCAAACCAACTTCTAAGGTGTAGTAGTAACAAGCTAAATACAAAAACTATTTCTGTAACAAACTGTACTCACAAAACGCAGGTTTATACTGCAGAAGGAGCCATAAAATGGCTGGTATTTTAACGAAAGCCCTAACAAGTAATCGTCTAAGAACACAGGCCACTATCCTGGGAATCGTAGTTTTTCCCTTTTCTGGGGGGTCGAAAACCCTTACAAGACTGGGATTTTTTAGCTAGTGTTCAGCGCTGACCACCGAAGAGGAAAGCAACGTTCCGTATTTATGGCCTTTTCCAGCTAATTTCATTAGTTTTACATGCAGTTGTTTGTTTTAGCTTTGAGTTTTAGAGACATAACTGTAGTACAGTGAAATCCTGTTGCAACGAACTTCAAATTACTAGAAATTTTCTTCGTTGTTTCGAGGTTTTAGTAGTAATGAAATTCAAGCAGCGTAATGGAAATCAAATCGGAGCTGAAAATTTCTTTCGTTGAAACAGGTATTTTGTTGTATAGGTATTCGTTGTAACGGGATTTCACTGCATATATTTCTGATAATATTGCTGCTTTTGCTCTGATAGCTTAACATTGTAACTAGGTTACAATCATTAACTAAAAGAAACAATACAATTTATATTATAATGATTCGTTCTTTTTACGCGATTTTGAGGATATTAGCTACGAAGAGACTTGAAAAATCCTGAATAAAGTTTAATAAATTTTTACAAGAATTTAGATGAAATTAGACTTAAAGAGGATCAACTTCCCTATAAAATGAGACCAGAACGAAGTTTCTAGAATGAATAGTTTTTTTTACAGATGAAAAACTACGATTTTTTGCTAAAAATTGCTATTTTTCTTAACTTAAGCCTCTTTGCGGCACGTGTTAATATCATCGAAATGACTTGAAACTTTGCAAATGACATTTTGTAGTCTGTTGGCACATTTTAGGGGGGGGGGGGGGTGCCGCAAAAGATTAGTTTAAAAACGTTTTTCCCCATGTAATATTAACGGCGGAGAAATTTAAGCAGTCTTTAAGAAGCGGGTGTTCGTCCATATGTCTTTTTACAATTAGTTATGTTACTCCTGATCAAGATACTTGGCTTTACTGCAAAACTCGCAACGATATCTAGATGCGTTTACCAGGAAGTTTGTTGAGATATCCAGATGCTTACAAAGCTCTGATTCTCCTATTGATGTATAGTGTAGCTCTTGCAACTTGATGCTTGCTGTTGGAAGACCTCATTTATATTCGAGCTGAAAGACGAGAAAAATACTAAATTTGATTGATGTGATTGATCTAATGTCAGTTTATCTTGCAGACCCTTTTCGAATTTTTAAGCTGCGTCGCAGAGCGCTGAAAATAGTCTGCCACCTTGGTAAGGAAGACGGCTACTATTAAAAAATTGTACTAGGTGTATAATGCATGCTTGAAATAGTATTCAAAGTTTTCTTTTGTTTTTCATTGTATTAATGGTTTGTTTTCTTCTTTAGTGACTGATGATGATGAAAGAGTTCCACCCTGAAAACGTTTTTCGGCTGCACTGTAACCAGTTGCATGCAATATCCCTGCCTCTGGTCCGTCGAAAGATTGACATTCAACTATGAAGACCAGCAGTGATCGCTTAGTCGTGGTTTGAAACATCTTGTGACGGGGCACACCCGCCATTTCTTTTCTTTTTTCCTGATGGAAAGAAAACATCAAAAGAGCCCCACAAAACTTTTATCCATGTTCTGCAAAGGCCCAACAGACTGATTACGAAATACTCACTGATGTCGTTTCATGCGTCTTCCTGTTAGCTTAGAGTTAACGCTGAGCACAAAAGCTACTGTGTATGAACAGGAACTGCTGTTTTTAAAACAAGTTCAAGAATTTATTGTCAAGAGATCAAAAATTGTAATACTTAAAATAGTGACCAAGGTCCAAGGAACTTATTGTATTATAGTTTTCTGTTTAAATATGTGTTAAGTATGTATTTTATTTTGAAATAAAATAAAGCGGAACTCAAGCACTGGGCCGAGGAAAAGGACGATTGCTTTCCCACATCCTCTGGTAAGTAAAAGGTAAGTGACGCTAAAGTCTTTTAGGTTAATTTGAAGATTGTCGAGATAAATTGTAATCCGATTGTGAGAGTTAGATGGAGGCAGTATTTTTTCTCCGGACGAATGTTTGCTATAAAACATAAATGATAATTTTTAATGAATCCTTTTCCAAAATTTCTCAACAAATTAATATTAATAACTGCATAATATTTGTCTGTTCTTTAAAAAAAAAAAAGAAAGTTTTGTGTTTATACTAATTCGCATTTTTCTACTTCAGTAGTATCAAATGCAACTGATACTCATTTGACCCATTACACAATTAATGTTTTTTGTTTATAAATAATTAAGTTTTAATTCTAGTTTGTATCATAAGAGCCTGAATTATATTTCATTTACCTGCAAAAACGTTAATTTTTTTCGTCAAGACAAAAAAAAATTGTTGAGGTTTAAGTAACGCATCTATTTCAAAATCCCCCTGATTTAAAGACAAAACAGGAATATCGCTCCGGGAACCTTGGAAGAAGAGTGCTACAATACAAAATTTTTATTTTTTTTTTTTTCGCTTTTAGGCTTTTAAAGGACTTTATCTTCTTTGCAACATAATGACACATTTTTTTTGTCCTAATATTAACCACTGGCGAGCACAGCAATCTTACTTTTCTTAAAGCAAATTGCTTGAAGAGTTTAACTTCAAACGCGTTTTATGTAAAATTTCATATCTTCGTATTGTTGAATACAGACTCAAATTCCAACTATTAATTACTTTGTCAGAATTGCATTAATCAATGTAGGGTGCTAGAATCCAATAAGATCACCTTATCTTCATAAAGAGACACTTATATCACAAAAACTACAGGAAAACTACAGAACCAAAATATCTATGCAATACAGCACCTTTTCAAACCCCAACTAAATTCAATTTAACTTAACAGTGTTCTGGCGATTTATCGTGCATCACAATTATCATTCACTGGGATTTCTTTTCACTTCAGTTCCTAACAGTATGATGGCACTCTTACTCCAAATGAGCGATGTAATGATGATAAAGAGTAATCGTAAAATTAGTTGAGCAAAAGTTTATAAAATACACACTTATAACACTACAACAAGCAAACGAAAATGTAACCCCCCCCCCAAACATGTAACCATTTTTTTGTATTTATATGTTTTAATACGGCTCCTGACGAAGCCGGAATGGCTTAATCGGTAAGGCGCCGTGTGCGTAACCGTAAGGTCTCGGGTTCGATCCCGCCTGTGTGCATTGGCTTCTTACATTTTTTATTAGCCGCCTCATTAGAAAAGAAATTGAAATGTTTATTTTTTTATCAATGATTTTTTTTCTCTTTCTTCAAACGGAAACATCGATTTGGATGAGGTATTAAACTCTGGTTCTACCTAATTATTTTTAATGCGGATTTATTAAGATTAAAACAGTAATGAGCAAGGTGCATTATTTGTACTTATTTTTTATCCGGTGCTTGACAAAGACGCTATGGCGTAAACGGTAAGGCCCCGGCCCTGTAAGCGGAAGGTCGCGGGTTCGATACTGGCTGATTGCATTGTCCGTTTACACCATCCATTAGCCGGCTCACTAGAAAGGAACTTTATCCTTTTTTATCAATCACATTATTTTTATTTTTTTTTTCTTCAATGGGGAGGATGATGTATTAAACTCTGGTTCTGCCTAAAGATTCTACATGCAGATTTCATTAAAATTAAATGAGTTACATGGAAGGTGCATTTTTTTTATTTATAACTGACGAAGCCATGATGGCTCAACCGGAAAGGCACCGGGCGTGTAACCGAAAGGTCTCGGTTTCGATCCCGGCTGAGTGCATTGACTTCATACCCTTTTATTAGCCGGCTCGCTGGAAAAGAAGTTTAAACTTCTATTTTGTTGTCAGTCAAATTTTGTCCTTAATTTTTTTTTTCTTCGACGAGAATCATCGACTTAGATGAGGCATCAAACTCCGGTTCCACCTAATTAATCTAATGCAGATTTAATTAAAACTGACTCAGTACAATGGAAGGTGCATTTTTTTGTGTTTGGCGTTTTTAATACGATATCTGACGAAGCCGCGATAGCTCAACCGGTAAGGCGCTGGGCCTGTAACCGAAAGGTCTCGGGTTCGAATCCAATGATTCCTTGGCCTGTTATACCACGTATTTGCCAGCTCATTGCAAAATAAATTTATGATTTTTTTTATAAATCATTTTTTTTCTTAATTTCTTTTTCTTCAACGGGAAACATCGCTTTTGATGAAGTATTTACAATTTTTAATACGGACTTTGACGATGCCGCGATGACTCAACCGGTAAGGTTCCGGCCTGTAACCGGAAGGTCGCGGGTTCGATACCGGCTAATTGCATTGACTGTGTACGCGATTTATTAGCCAGCTCACTAAAAAGGAAATTTATGAATTCATTTTTTTTAAATCATTCACATTGATTTTTATTTATTTTTTTCTTCAATGGGTTGCATCGATTTGGATGAGGTGTTCAACTCTTGTTCTACCTAAATATTCTAAATGCAATTTTCATTAAAATTAAATCAGTAATAAGCAAGGTGCATTTTTTGTATATATAATTTTTAATATGGCTCATGGCTTACACCATTTATTAGCCGGCTCTCTAGAAAAGAAATTTATTTATTTTTTATCAATCACATTTTTTTTTATATAGAACGAAAATCTGCAATGTATATTTTTATTTTCTAATTTTAAAATTATTTTTTTTTTTTTTCATATACTTACTATTTTCGAAAGAAAATTCTAAGTAAATTTAATGATTCGACCTACTGATTTTAAAGTGTTTAAATAAATAATAGATAACAAAATATTTAAATAATAACCAAGTAATTTGAAAATTCTTTTTTTTTTTCCAAATTCTTTATTTTGCGAATATTGATTATTTACGTAGGAAAACATTGAGTCAGTTTAATTATCCGAACTGCGGATTTCAAAGTTTTAAATCAATAATAACCAAGGTGCATTTTATGTTTTTATTATACTTAAGACGCCGACCTGCAGAGCTCCGATAGCCTAATGACTAGAGCGTTGGGCTTCCAAGCAAGTGGCCCTAGGTTCGAGTCCCAATCGGAACGGAAATATTCGATGTATATTTTTACTTTCTAATTTGAAAATACTTTTTCTTTTTTGAAATTCCTTTCTTTTGCGAATAATGATTATTTATGTAGGGAAGAAAATTCAGAGTCCGTTTAATTATTCGACCTGTAGATTTTAAAATGTTAAAGTCAATAACAGCAAAAATGTTATAGAATTTCCTTCCCTACGCAAATAATCCATGTTCGCAAAAGGAAGGAATTTAAAAAGAAAAAAAAAGAAATTTCGGCTTCGAGAAATCAAAAACACATCGACGATTTTCGTTCCGACTGGGACTCGAACCCAGGCCCAGTGGCTCGGGCGCCGAGCGCTCTAGCCATTGGGCTATCGGAGCTCTGTCGGTCGGAGTCTTCAGCATAATAAAAACAAAAAATGCACCTCGGTTATAACTGATTTAAATACTTCGAAGTCTACGGTTCGAATAATTAAACTGACATAGAATTTCCTTCCCTACGCAAATAATCCATGTTCGCAAAAGGAAGGAATTTAAAAAGAAAAAAAAAGAAATTTCGGTTTCGAGAAATCAAAAACACATCGACGATTTTCGTTCCGACTGGGACTCGAACCCAGGCCCACTGGCTCGGAAGCCGAGCGCTCTAGCCATTGGGCTATCGGAGCTCTGTCGGTCGGAGTCTTCAGCATAATAAAAACAAAAAATGCACCTCGGTTATAACTGATTTAAATAGTTCGAAGTCTACGGTTCGAATAATTAAACTGACATAGAATTTCCTTCCCTACGCAAATAATCCATGTTCGCAAAAGGAAGGAATTTAAAAAGAAAAAAAAAGAAATTTCGGTTTCGAGAAATCAAAAACACATCGACGATTTTCGTTCCGACTGGGACTCGAACCCAGGCCTACTGGCTCGGAAGCCGAGCGCTCTAGCCATTGGGCTATCGGAGCTCTGTCGGTCGGAGTCTTCAGCATAATAAAAACAAAAAATGCACCTCGGTTATAACTGATTCAAATAGTTCGAAGTCTACGGTTCGAATAATTAAACTGACATAGAATTTCCTTCCCTACGCAAATAATCCATGTTCGCAAAAGGAAGGAATTTAAAAAGAAAAAAAAAGAAATTTCGGTTTCGAGAAATCAAAAACACATCGACGATTTTCGTTCCGACTGGGACTCGAACCCAGGCCTACTGGCTCGGAAGCCGAGCGCTCTAGCCATTGGGCTATCGGAGCTCTGTCGGTCGGAGTCTTCAGCATAATAAAAACAAAAAATGCACCTCGGTTATAACTGATTCAAATAGTTCGAAGTCTACGGTTCGAATAATTAAACTGACATAGAATTTCCTTCCCTACGCAAATAATCCATGTTCGCAAAAGGAAGGAATTTAAAAAGAAAAAAAAAGAAATTTCGGTTTCGAGAAATCAAAAACACATCGACGATTTTCGTTCCGACTGGGACTCGAACCCAGGCCTACTGGCTCGGAAGCCGAGCGCTCTAGCCATTGGGCTATCGGAGCTCTGTCGGTCGGAGTCTTCAGCATAATAAAAACAAAAAATGCACCTCGGTTATAACTGATTCAAATAGTTCGAAGTCTACGGTTCGAATAATTAAACTGACATAGAATTTCCTTCCCTACGCAAATAATCCATGTTCGCAAAAGGAAGGAATTTAAAAAGAAAAAAAAAGAAATTTCGGTTTCGAGAAATCAAAAACACATCGACGATTTTCGTTCCGACTGGGACTCGAACCCAGGCCTACTGGCTCGGAAGCCGAGCGCTCTAGCCATTGGGCTATCGGAGCTCTGTCGGTCGGAGTCTTCAGCATAATAAAAACAAAAAATGCACCTCGGTTATAACTGATTCAAATAGTTCGAAGTCTACGGTTCGAATAATTAAACTGACATAGAATTTCCTTCCCTACGCAAATAATCCATGTTCGCAAAAGGAAGGAATTTAAAAAGAAAAAAAAAGAAATTTCGGTTTCGAGAAATCAAAAACACATCGACGATTTTCGTTCCGACTGGGACTCGAACCCAGGCCTACTGGCTCGGAAGCCGAGCGCTCTAGCCATTGGGCTATCGGAGCTCTGTCGGTCGGAGTCTTCAGCATAATAAAAACAAAAAATGCACCTCGGTTATAACTGATTCAAATAGTTCGAAGTCTACGGTTCGAATAATTAAACTGACATAGAATTTCCTTCCCTACGCAAATAATCCATGTTCGCAAAAGGAAGGAATTTAAAAAGAAAAAAAAAGAAATTTCGGTTTCGAGAAATCAAAAACACATCGACGATTTTCGTTCCGACTGGGACTCGAACCCAGGCCTACTGGCTCGGAAGCCGAGCGCTCTAGCCATTGGGCTATCGGAGCTCTGTCGGTCGGAGTCTTCAGCATAATAAAAACAAAAAATGCACCTCGGTTATAACTGATTTAAATAGTTCGAAGTCTACGGTTCGAATAATTAAACTGACATAGAATTTCCTTCCCTACGCAAATAATCCATGTTCGCAAAAGGAAGGAATTTAAAAAGAAAAAAAAAGAAATTTCGGTTTCGAGAAATCAAAAACACATCGACGATTTTCGTTCCGACTGGGACTCGAACCCAGGCCTACTGGCTCGGAAGCCGAGCGCTCTAGCCATTGGGCTATCGGAGCTCTGTCGGTCGGAGTCTTCAGCATAATAAAAACAAAAAATGCACCTCGGTTATAACTGATTCAAATAGTTCGAAGTCTACGGTTCGAATAATTAAACTGACATAGAATTTCCTTCCCTACGCAAATAATCCATGTTCGCAAAAGGAAGGAATTTAAAAAGAAAAAAAAAGAAATTTCGGTTTCGAGAAATCAAAAACACATCGACGATTTTCGTTCCGACTGGGACTCGAACCCAGGCCTACTGGCTCGGAAGCCGAGCGCTCTAGCCATTGGGCTATCGGAGCTCTGTCGGTCGGAGTCTTCAGCATAATAAAAACAAAAAATGCACCTCGGTTATAACTGATTCAAATAGTTCGAAGTCTACGGTTCGAATAATTAAACTGACATAGAATTTCCTTCCCTACGCAAATAATCCATGTTCGCAAAAGGAAGGAATTTAAAAAGAAAAAAAAAGAAATTTCGGTTTCGAGAAATCAAAAACACATCGACGATTTTCGTTCCGACTGGGACTCGAACCCAGGCCTACTGGCTCGGAAGCCGAGCGCTCTAGCCATTGGGCTATCGGAGCTCTGTCGGTCGGAGTCTTCAGCATAATAAAAACAAAAAATGCACCTCGGTTATAACTGATTCAAATAGTTCGAAGTCTACGGTTCGAATAATTAAACTGACATAGAATTTCCTTCCCTACGCAAATAATCCATGTTCGCAAAAGGAAGGAATTTAAAAAGAAAAAAAAAGAAATTTCGGTTTCGAGAAATCAAAAACACATCGACGATTTTCGTTCCGACTGGGACTCGAACCCAGGCCTACTGGCTCGGAAGCCGAGCGCTCTAGCCATTGGGCTATCGGAGCTCTGTCGGTCGGAGTCTTCAGCATAATAAAAACAAAAAATGCACCTCGGTTATAACTGATTTAAATAGTTCGAAGTCTACGGTTCGAATAATTAAACTGACATAGAATTTCCTTCCCTACGCAAATAATCCATGTTCGCAAAAGGAAGGAATTTAAAAAGAAAAAAAAAGAAATTTCGGTTTCGAGAAATCAAAAACACATCGACGATTTTCGTTCCGACTGGGACTCGAACCCAGGCCTACTGGCTCGGAAGCCGAGCGCTCTAGCCATTGGGCTATCGGAGCTCTGTCGGTCGGAGTCTTCAGCATAATAAAAACAAAAAATGCACCTCGGTTATAACTGATTCAAATAGTTCGAAGTCTACGGTTCGAATAATTAAACTGACATAGAATTTCCTTCCCTACGCAAATAATCCATGTTCGCAAAAGGAAGGAATTTAAAAAGAAAAAAAAAGAAATTTCGGTTTCGAGAAATCAAAAACACATCGACGATTTTCGTTCCGACTGGGACTCGAACCCAGGCCTACTGGCTCGGAAGCCGAGCGCTCTAGCCATTGGGCTATCGGAGCTCTGTCGGTCGGAGTCTTCAGCATAATAAAAACAAAAAATGCACCTCGGTTATAACTGATTCAAATAGTTCGAAGTCTACGGTTCGAATAATTAAACTGACATAGAATTTCCTTCCCTACGCAAATAATCCATGTTCGCAAAAGGAAGGAATTTAAAAAGAAAAAAAAAGAAATTTCGGTTTCGAGAAATCAAAAACACATCGACGATTTTCGTTCCGACTGGGACTCGAACCCAGGCCTACTGGCTCGGAAGCCGAGCGCTCTAGCCATTGGGCTATCGGAGCTCTGTCGGTCGGAGTCTTCAGCATAATAAAAACAAAAAATGCACCTCGGTTATAACTGATTCAAATAGTTCGAAGTCTACGGTTCGAATAATTAAACTGACATAGAATTTCCTTCCCTACGCAAATAATCCATGTTCGCAAAAGGAAGGAATTTAAAAAGAAAAAAAAAGAAATTTCGGTTTCGAGAAATCAAAAACACATCGACGATTTTCGTTCCGACTGGGACTCGAACCCAGGCCTACTGGCTCGGAAGCCGAGCGCTCTAGCCATTGGGCTATCGGAGCTCTGTCGGTCGGAGTCTTCAGCATAATAAAAACAAAAAATGCACCTCGGTTATAACTGATTCAAATAGTTCGAAGTCTACGGTTCGAATAATTAAACTGACATAGAATTTCCTTCCCTACGCAAATAATCCATGTTCGCAAAAGGAAGGAATTTAAAAAGAAAAAAAAAGAAATTTCGGTTTCGAGAAATCAAAAACACATCGACGATTTTCGTTCCGACTGGGACTCGAACCCAGGCCTACTGGCTCGGAAGCCGAGCGCTCTAGCCATTGGGCTATCGGAGCTCTGTCGGTCGGAGTCTTCAGCATAATAAAAACAAAAAATGCACCTCGGTTATAACTGATTCAAATAGTTCGAAGTCTACGGTTCGAATAATTAAACTGACATAGAATTTCCTTCCCTACGCAAATAATCCATGTTCGCAAAAGGAAGGAATTTAAAAAGAAAAAAAAAGAAATTTCGGTTTCGAGAAATCAAAAACACATCGACGATTTTCGTTCCGACTGGGACTCGAACCCAGGCCTACTGGCTCGGAAGCCGAGCGCTCTAGCCATTGGGCTATCGGAGCTCTGTCGGTCGGAGTCTTCAGCATAATAAAAACAAAAAATGCACCTCGGTTATAACTGATTCAAATAGTTCGAAGTCTACGGTTCGAATAATTAAACTGACATAGAATTTCCTTCCCTACGCAAATAATCCATGTTCGCAAAAGGAAGGAATTTAAAAAGAAAAAAAAAGAAATTTCGGTTTCGAGAAATCAAAAACACATCGACGATTTTCGTTCCGACTGGGACTCGAACCCAGGCCTACTGGCTCGGAAGCCGAGCGCTCTAGCCATTGGGCTATCGGAGCTCTGTCGGTCGGAGTCTTCAGCATAATAAAAACAAAAAATGCACCTCGGTTATAACTGATTCAAATAGTTCGAAGTCTACGGTTCGAATAATTAAACTGACATAGAATTTCCTTCCCTACGCAAATAATCCATGTTCGCAAAAGGAAGGAATTTAAAAAGAAAAAAAAAGAAATTTCGGTTTCGAGAAATCAAAAACACATCGACGATTTTCGTTCCGACTGGGACTCGAACCCAGGCCTACTGGCTCGGAAGCCGAGCGCTCTAGCCATTGGGCTATCGGAGCTCTGTCGGTCGGAGTCTTCAGCATAATAAAAACAAAAAATGCACCTCGGTTATAACTGATTCAAATAGTTCGAAGTCTACGGTTCGAATAATTAAACTGACATAGAATTTCCTTCCCTACGCAAATAATCCATGTTCGCAAAAGGAAGGAATTTAAAAAGAAAAAAAAAGAAATTTCGGTTTCGAGAAATCAAAAACACATCGACGATTTTCGTTCCGACTGGGACTCGAACCCAGGCCTACTGGCTCGGAAGCCGAGCGCTCTAGCCATTGGGCTATCGGAGCTCTGTCGGTCGGAGTCTTCAGCATAATAAAAACAAAAAATGCACCTCGGTTATAACTGATTCAAATAGTTCGAAGTCTACGGTTCGAATAATTAAACTGACATAGAATTTCCTTCCCTACGCAAATAATCCATGTTCGCAAAAGGAAGGAATTTAAAAAGAAAAAAAAAGAAATTTCGGTTTCGAGAAATCAAAAACACATCGACGATTTTCGTTCCGACTGGGACTCGAACCCAGGCCTACTGGCTCGGAAGCCGAGCGCTCTAGCCATTGGGCTATCGGAGCTCTGTCGGTCGGAGTCTTCAGCATAATAAAAACAAAAAATGCACCTCGGTTATAACTGATTCAAATAGTTCGAAGTCTACGGTTCGAATAATTAAACTGACATAGAATTTCCTTCCCTACGCAAATAATCCATGTTCGCAAAAGGAAGGAATTTAAAAAGAAAAAAAAAGAAATTTCGGTTTCGAGAAATCAAAAACACATCGACGATTTTCGTTCCGACTGGGACTCGAACCCAGGCCTACTGGCTCGGAAGCCGAGCGCTCTAGCCATTGGGCTATCGGAGCTCTGTCGGTCGGAGTCTTCAGCATAATAAAAACAAAAAATGCACCTCGGTTATAACTGATTCAAATAGTTCGAAGTCTACGGTTCGAATAATTAAACTGACATAGAATTTCCTTCCCTACGCAAATAATCCATGTTCGCAAAAGGAAGGAATTTAAAAAGAAAAAAAAAGAAATTTCGGTTTCGAGAAATCAAAAACACATCGACGATTTTCGTTCCGACTGGGACTCGAACCCAGGCCTACTGGCTCGGAAGCCGAGCGCTCTAGCCATTGGGCTATCGGAGCTCTGTCGGTCGGAGTCTTCAGCATAATAAAAACAAAAAATGCACCTCGGTTATAACTGATTCAAATAGTTCGAAGTCTACGGTTCGAATAATTAAACTGACATAGAATTTCCTTCCCTACGCAAATAATCCATGTTCGCAAAAGGAAGGAATTTAAAAAGAAAAAAAAAGAAATTTCGGTTTCGAGAAATCAAAAACACATCGACGATTTTCGTTCCGACTGGGACTCGAACCCAGGCCTACTGGCTCGGAAGCCGAGCGCTCTAGCCATTGGGCTATCGGAGCTCTGTCGGTCGGAGTCTTCAGCATAATAAAAACAAAAAATGCACCTCGGTTATAACTGATTCAAATAGTTCGAAGTCTACGGTTCGAATAATTAAACTGACATAGAATTTCCTTCCCTACGCAAATAATCCATGTTCGCAAAAGGAAGGAATTTAAAAAGAAAAAAAAAGAAATTTCGGTTTCGAGAAATCAAAAACACATCGACGATTTTCGTTCCGACTGGGACTCGAACCCAGGCCTACTGGCTCGGAAGCCGAGCGCTCTAGCCATTGGGCTATCGGAGCTCTGTCGGTCGGAGTCTTCAGCATAATAAAAACAAAAAATGCACCTCGGTTATAACTGATTCAAATAGTTCGAAGTCTACGGTTCGAATAATTAAACTGACATAGAATTTCCTTCCCTACGCAAATAATCCATGTTCGCAAAAGGAAGGAATTTAAAAAGAAAAAAAAAGAAATTTCGGTTTCGAGAAATCAAAAACACATCGACGATTTTCGTTCCGACTGGGACTCGAACCCAGGCCTACTGGCTCGGAAGCCGAGCGCTCTAGCCATTGGGCTATCGGAGCTCTGTCGGTCGGAGTCTTCAGCATAATAAAAACAAAAAATGCACCTCGGTTATAACTGATTCAAATAGTTCGAAGTCTACGGTTCGAATAATTAAACTGACATAGAATTTCCTTCCCTACGCAAATAATCCATGTTCGCAAAAGGAAGGAATTTAAAAAGAAAAAAAAAGAAATTTCGGTTTCGAGAAATCAAAAACACATCGACGATTTTCGTTCCGACTGGGACTCGAACCCAGGCCTACTGGCTCGGAAGCCGAGCGCTCTAGCCATTGGGCTATCGGAGCTCTGTCGGTCGGAGTCTTCAGCATAATAAAAACAAAAAATGCACCTCGGTTATAACTGATTCAAATAGTTCGAAGTCTACGGTTCGAATAATTAAACTGACATAGAATTTCCTTCCCTACGCAAATAATCCATGTTCGCAAAAGGAAGGAATTTAAAAAGAAAAAAAAAGAAATTTCGGTTTCGAGAAATCAAAAACACATCGACGATTTTCGTTCCGACTGGGACTCGAACCCAGGCCTACTGGCTCGGAAGCCGAGCGCTCTAGCCATTGGGCTATCGGAGCTCTGTCGGTCGGAGTCTTCAGCATAATAAAAACAAAAAATGCACCTCGGTTATAACTGATTCAAATAGTTCGAAGTCTACGGTTCGAATAATTAAACTGACATAGAATTTCCTTCCCTACGCAAATAATCCATGTTCGCAAAAGGAAGGAATTTAAAAAGAAAAAAAAAGAAATTTCGGTTTCGAGAAATCAAAAACACATCGACGATTTTCGTTCCGACTGGGACTCGAACCCAGGCCTACTGGCTCGGAAGCCGAGCGCTCTAGCCATTGGGCTATCGGAGCTCTGTCGGTCGGAGTCTTCAGCATAATAAAAACAAAAAATGCACCTCGGTTATAACTGATTCAAATAGTTCGAAGTCTACGGTTCGAATAATTAAACTGACATAGAATTTCCTTCCCTACGCAAATAATCCATGTTCGCAAAAGGAAGGAATTTAAAAAGAAAAAAAAAGAAATTTCGGTTTCGAGAAATCAAAAACACATCGACGATTTTCGTTCCGACTGGGACTCGAACCCAGGCCTACTGGCTCGGAAGCCGAGCGCTCTAGCCATTGGGCTATCGGAGCTCTGTCGGTCGGAGTCTTCAGCATAATAAAAACAAAAAATGCACCTCGGTTATAACTGATTCAAATAGTTCGAAGTCTACGGTTCGAATAATTAAACTGACATAGAATTTCCTTCCCTACGCAAATAATCCATGTTCGCAAAAGGAAGGAATTTAAAAAGAAAAAAAAAGAAATTTCGGTTTCGAGAAATCAAAAACACATCGACGATTTTCGTTCCGACTGGGACTCGAACCCAGGCCTACTGGCTCGGAAGCCGAGCGCTCTAGCCATTGGGCTATCGGAGCTCTGTCGGTCGGAGTCTTCAGCATAATAAAAACAAAAAATGCACCTCGGTTATAACTGATTCAAATAGTTCGAAGTCTACGGTTCGAATAATTAAACTGACATAGAATTTCCTTCCCTACGCAAATAATCCATGTTCGCAAAAGGAAGGAATTTAAAAAGAAAAAAAAAGAAATTTCGGTTTCGAGAAATCAAAAACACATCGACGATTTTCGTTCCGACTGGGACTCGAACCCAGGCCTACTGGCTCGGAAGCCGAGCGCTCTAGCCATTGGGCTATCGGAGCTCTGTCGGTCGGAGTCTTCAGCATAATAAAAACAAAAAATGCACCTCGGTTATAACTGATTCAAATAGTTCGAAGTCTACGGTTCGAATAATTAAACTGACATAGAATTTCCTTCCCTACGCAAATAATCCATGTTCGCAAAAGGAAGGAATTTAAAAAGAAAAAAAAAGAAATTTCGGTTTCGAGAAATCAAAAACACATCGACGATTTTCGTTCCGACTGGGACTCGAACCCAGGCCTACTGGCTCGGAAGCCGAGCGCTCTAGCCATTGGGCTATCGGAGCTCTGTCGGTCGGAGTCTTCAGCATAATAAAAACAAAAAATGCACCTCGGTTATAACTGATTCAAATAGTTCGAAGTCTACGGTTCGAATAATTAAACTGACATAGAATTTCCTTCCCTACGCAAATAATCCATGTTCGCAAAAGGAAGGAATTTAAAAAGAAAAAAAAAGAAATTTCGGTTTCGAGAAATCAAAAACACATCGACGATTTTCGTTCCGACTGGGACTCGAACCCAGGCCTACTGGCTCGGAAGCCGAGCGCTCTAGCCATTGGGCTATCGGAGCTCTGTCGGTCGGAGTCTTCAGCATAATAAAAACAAAAAATGCACCTCGGTTATAACTGATTCAAATAGTTCGAAGTCTACGGTTCGAATAATTAAACTGACATAGAATTTCCTTCCCTACGCAAATAATCCATGTTCGCAAAAGGAAGGAATTTAAAAAGGAAAAAAAAAGAAATTTCGGTTTCGAGAAATCAAAAACACATCGACGATTTTCGTTCCGACTGGGACTCGAACCCAGGCCTACTGGCTCGGAAGCCGAGCGCTCTAGCCATTGGGCTATCGGAGCTCTGTCGGTCGGAGTCTTCAGCATAATAAAAACAAAAAATGCACCTCGGTTATAACTGATTCAAATAGTTCGAAGTCTACGGTTCGAATAATTAAACTGACATAGAATTTCCTTCCCTACGCAAATAATCCATGTTCGCAAAAGGAAGGAATTTAAAAAGAAAAAAAAAGAAATTTCGGTTTCGAGAAATCAAAAACACATCGACGATTTTCGTTCCGACTGGGACTCGAACCCAGGCCTACTGGCTCGGAAGCCGAGCGCTCTAGCCATTGGGCTATCGGAGCTCTGTCGGTCGGAGTCTTCAGCATAATAAAAACAAAAAATGCACCTCGGTTATAACTGATTCAAATAGTTCGAAGTCTACGGTTCGAATAATTAAACTGACATAGAATTTCCTTCCCTACGCAAATAATCCATGTTCGCAAAAGGAAGGAATTTAAAAAGGAAAAAAAAAGAAATTTCGGTTTCGAGAAATCAAAAACACATCGACGATTTTCGTTCCGACTGGGACTCGAACCCAGGCCTACTGGCTCGGAAGCCGAGCGCTCTAGCCATTGGGCTATCGGAGCTCTGTCGGTCGGAGTCTTCAGCATAATAAAAACAAAAAATGCACCTCGGTTATAACTGATTCAAATAGTTCGAAGTCTACGGTTCGAATAATTAAACTGACATAGAATTTCCTTCCCTACGCAAATAATCCATGTTCGCAAAAGGAAGGAATTTAAAAAGAAAAAAAAAGAAATTTCGGTTTCGAGAAATCAAAAACACATCGACGATTTTCGTTCCGACTGGGACTCGAACCCAGGCCTACTGGCTCGGAAGCCGAGCGCTCTAGCCATTGGGCTATCGGAGCTCTGTCGGTCGGAGTCTTCAGCATAATAAAAACAAAAAATGCACCTCGGTTATAACTGATTCAAATAGTTCGAAGTCTACGGTTCGAATAATTAAACTGACATAGAATTTCCTTCCCTACGCAAATAATCCATGTTCGCAAAAGGAAGGAATTTAAAAAGAAAAAAAAAGAAATTTCGGTTTCGAGAAATCAAAAACACATCGACGATTTTCGTTCCGACTGGGACTCGAACCCAGGCCTACTGGCTCGGAAGCCGAGCGCTCTAGCCATTGGGCTATCGGAGCTCTGTCGGTCGGAGTCTTCAGCATAATAAAAACAAAAAATGCACCTCGGTTATAACTGATTCAAATAGTTCGAAGTCTACGGTTCGAATAATTAAACTGACATAGAATTTCCTTCCCTACGCAAATAATCCATGTTCGCAAAAGGAAGGAATTTAATTTTTTTTCCTTCATTGACTTTTCCTAACTATTTATTAAGATCTTACAACAGTAATTTTTTTTCTTTAGGATTATTATTATAGTTGCTATAAATGTTTATACCTAGAAAGACTGACTACGGTCATTTTGACCGCTAAGTGAACCTTTCTTTATGCATCCGTTTTCTTCTTTTTTCTCTTATCAGTTGTGTGTACTATGGACTATTGTTAGTTGCCAGGGTGAGTAATGTTCTTTTGAGCTTGAGTAGTACCTGCTGGTCAGGTTTGATTCTTTGAACTGTTACGAAAATGAGAAACATCTGATGGCTGCTTGGTTTCAGTTTTCTGCTATCTGCACATTAGGCAAAGTTGAGAAAGGTAAATTTGAAAAGCATGTGATTGGACACGTGAAATTACTTTGAGTCTAAAAAGAAGTAAATATAAACTGGTAAATTCCAAAAATGTTTGCTCGAATTCTTTTGTGCACCAAAGCATGTGCTTTGCTTGAAGCATTGACATTTATTTTCTTCGATGATAATGAAGTGCTCAGTCACATAATTATCTTTATGATGTCGAGAAGAACCATTAACAAGCAAAGCTTTTAGGAGTATTAATTTCTGAAACTGTTGCAGATTTATCTAAAACAGATTATGGTTCGAATGAAGTCTGACTTATCTGAAGAGAAATATATTCCTAGCGATGATAATAGTTTGCTTTGATGAGATTATTACAAATATTTTCCGGGGCCTAGATTTGCAGAAAAGGATTGTTCTTCTGAGTTAGAATCCAAAGAAACCTCACTAATACAAACTGATGATCAATATATAAAAAGCAGTGAAAGAAAAGGGGAAAAGGGCCCGACGCCGAAAAAAAGGGGAAAATTTCAAAAACATAAAAATCAAATATTTCTCTAATTTCCTCCAAGTCACCTCCACTGATCAATTTCGCTGCATGTAAATAAGTATCTACCTGAGGAAAAAGATTAAAATTGTGTGAAATTAAACTACGCGGAAATAAATCTACGAGAATTTGTTCTGATTGCCAAAAAAAAAAAAAAAAAAACTGTTAATGGCTAATATACAGCTGACCTGATAACATAAGTATTTCGAAATACTGTAAAAGATAGTAATGTACGGTATCTTGAGTTATTTAGATATTTTTTACACCAAACTTATGCATGGTTGATTATAGTAGTTGTTAGTTATTACATGCTAAGAAAATTTTCTCTTTTTTGCACAAATTTGCTCTTTCTCAATGCCAATTGTGTAAAGCATGTATTTGACTTGATCGAACATAAAATTAAAAAAAAGCTATCTGAGACTTATTTGCAGACTATATTACGATTAAATTGTTAAATCAAATTCTGACATATTAAAACAAATCTTTTCTGTGGTTAAAAATCCCGAAAGGAGGAAATTTCTAATCTTTTCAGTATGGCGGTCAAAGTGACCGCTGCTAGTCTTTCTAAATATACTCAAAACGCCGTCTTTCTAGTGTTAAAAAGAAAAAAAAAGATATTTCGGTTTCGAGAAATCAAAAACACATCGACGATTTTCTTTCCGACTGGGACTCGAACCCAGGCCCACTGGCTCGGAAGCCGAGCGCTCTAGCCATTGGGCTATCGGAGCTCTGTCGGTCGGAGTCTTCAGCATAATAAAAAGAAAAAATGCACCTCGGTTATAACTGATTTAAATACTTCGAAGTCTACGGTTCGAATAATTAAACTGACATAGAATTTCCTTCCCTACGCAAATAATCCATGTTCGCAAAAGGAAGGAATTTAAAAAGAAAAAAAAAGAATTTTCGAATTCCCTCCTTTCGAGACCCTTGGGTCACAGGCCCAGAGCTTTACCGATTGAACCAATCTGGCACTTGCAAGGGACATATTTATCATAAATATAAAAAATGCACCTCGATTATTCTAGATTTAATTTCAATGAGATCCGCTTGTAGCATAATTAAGTGAAACCAGAGTTTAATCCCTCATCCAAATCAATGTTTTCTGTAAAATAATATTTTCTGTAAGAAAGAATAAAAATGATAAAATATAAATTTAAATTTTCAAAGAAGCCGGATAATAAATATTGAAAGTGCCCCTGCCGACAGCCGAGAACGAACCAGAGACCCATGGACTACGGGCCCAGCACTTTATCGACTAAGCCTAATCTCCAACCTTATTCCCTAACGAAAAGAAAATGATGCAAAAAAAGCGCGCATACACTTTTATTGAAATAGCTCAAAAAATGGTGTTTCTACGGTCCCCCCGTAGTTTGCAAAATAATAAAAATCATCGCTTTTATTGAAAATCCAGACAAAAAAAAAAAAAGACCCCTTCCCGATGATCCGTCCGATGAACCAAAATCAGATCTTTTGCGAAACGTCCGGGGGCGGGAGGAGAAACAAATGAAATATCTGGGAAGAAAAAAAAGTGAATGATGCCTTCGAAAGTAAGAAAAAACGAGCTGATGTGTGCATCATATGACTTCCTTTTACGCTATTTTTATGATAATAGGGAAGTTTTCGATTTTTCAATTTTATTTTTATATGATAGAGTAATATGTATGAACATCATAGGTGAAAAAAATTTTGCGATACGATAAGTATTTTTTTTTAAATTAATTTTTAAAGTTCAAGCGCCTGTGACGTCAGATGGCATAGGAAGTGACGTCCGATAGGAGAGAAACGCTAGCGAACCGGTTCCCATGTCATGGGAGAAACCGAAGAACGTGCATTCGACTTCGAAGATGAAACGTAAAAGGCTTATCTCCTCGCATTAAACTCCTCGCGTTTCTGGAACATTAAACCTCTCATCCTCTCGGAAATATTCGAATATCACCATTGATATTATTTGAGGAAGATTATTTAGATTGTGCTTTAACGAATCCGGCCTCCATAGTGTGTTCAAAAGGATTATTGAATTTCTATAAAATAAAAATATCAGCGCGCTCAAAATGTCCCTAGCGAAAACAAGGGATCTTCGGCGGAAGGCTGCCCATTCGAGCCCTGTGACGTAGGCTCGTGACGTTTCAGAAGAGCGCACTTTTGCGCGTGGATTTTTAAAAATTCATTAAAAATCAACCACGGTGTTTTAAAATTCGGCGATGGTGCATTTTTTAGTTTTGAGGGTCAATTAACAATATGCAATAGCCAAAATATGAACATTTAATAGGTTGCAACTTCCCTATTGCGCCTTGGAGTAAGCAAGGAAACACTAAATAATTTCACTCCTAGTTACTTGCGAACCGAAGCAAAAAACCGTTTTACAATATAGCAAGTAATTGCAACTGACACTTATACTAATTGTTAATCCCTCACCTCTCCTCCCATTTTAAAAAGTAGGAGAGTAAATAACTTAATTTGACATTATAATAATTTCATAACAGACTGTTTTTTTAATTCAAAGTATTAAACAAAAAATATGTGCATAACTTAAAGATTTTTTAACAATAAATTAGAATTATTTTTGTCTAAGATTTTTTTTTTCGCACGAAGTAATACACGTACAACGTTTTGTCCCTGCAGAGTTTTGTACGTACGAAGTTTTGTCTGCGCAAAGGTTTGTCCAAACGAAGTTTTGACCACGCGAAGTTTCGTCGTCCAGACGAAGTTTTTTCCGGTGAAGTTTCATCCGCGAAGTTTTGACCCATTATCATAATTTTGACACACGTACATTTGTGACTGCTTCCCGAACCCTTTAGTTGTTTTTTGAGAAATTTCTTGAATGTAAAAAAATTTTGAGTTATGTTTAAATAAATAATTTTTCAAAAATCAAGTAAAACGAATAAATAAATTTATAGTAATGTAAAAAGGAAAGAGGGGAGCTGTCGAGATTAACGTTTTTGCAAGGAAAACAAGTGGAGTATATTTAAGACAACTGATACGAAGCACCCAATGGTTTTTTTTTTTTTTCAGATTAAAGTTAATTGTTTGGTAAATTGTTTATCATATTTAACATTAAGAGATTATTTTTACTTTTTAGTTAATATTGATAGAAAAGCGTGTTTTTTTAGTTTTTTAAACTGTAAAATCATCATTATTTCTTACCTTACTATGTGTTTCATATATTTGGCGATTCATAATATTTTACATGTACCTTTTTGATTGATCGTCTTTTTGAAAATATATTTTATAGTTTATGATAGCCAGTGTACAAAGTATTTTCTGGTGTTTCGTGTTGCATTCGTGTAGAAGAGAGGAGTTGGATCTCTTATATAAAACTGGGGGTTAAAATTTAAACAAAAATGGGCAGCTTGATGTTTTGCAAATTATCTTTCTTCGGATGAACATTTCGTTAAGAACAAAGAAAGGAATTTTCCAAGCAGTATGGAAAGTACCTGCATCAGAGATTTTTTTTTTTTAACGTCGCTGCAAGGGACCCAAAAATGTTTACATCTTGGGGGGGGGGGGGGGGGGTCACATTTTTGCTTGCGTCTTTTAGAGTCATAAGAGAATGCTTTATGATTTTATTAATTTTTAATATATTTTGTCAACTAAGAGCACAATTGCTTTTACAATTACTCTTTGTTATGAAGGCATTCGTTTTTTTTTTCTTTGAATCAGGAGAAACTTGAAAAGTTTACTTAAACTTTTTTTTTTGTCTTTACCAAAAATAAGAAATTTCTGCAGGGACATGAAATACAGGGTTAGCATAAAAGGATATCCTAGTTTTAAAATTTACTTAGAATTAAAGAATACATAAAAATGAAGATAAACCATAACAGTTTCTTTTCACTCATAAATTATCGATGTGTGTGCGCCTTTCGTAACTCATAACACATCTATAACACACATTTTGGAGTGTTCCACTGTCAATTTTTCGTAGTGCTACACATATGAAATCTTTCAGTTCGTGCAATGCTGTAGGCAATGGTGGTGTGAAAACAGTTTTTGACGAAACCTTATTAAAAAAATAAACTAATAATAATAACACATGAGGTTAAGTTTTGTGGATCCGGCTGGCCAACGCATAAAGGGTAATCATCCCCACCAGCAGGGGCAATCCATCGTTAAGGAACGTCAGTGGTGCTGCGAAGAGAGGGTTTGGTAGAAACATCCCCTATATTTCTTGGTTTTAATATTGTTCGCAATCGTAATCGAGTTGTTACCACACGAGTAAAGTCTGTTGCGACCAAAAGGAATGGGTGTAACGAAGGGATCTATACCCTTCCAGAAGAAATTTCTGGCTGCGCTAGTGCGGAATGGTTTCGTTTAATTAGTTACGTACGTTAAAAAAACTTTAACAGTTTATCTTTATTTTTATAGATCATTTATAGTGGTAAATGTAATAGTTTATAAAATATAAAATTTTAAAATCCGGTATATTATTTTATACTAGACCCGTATGTTCATATTATTATGATAGAAACTAGAAATGTATCTTAATTATCCATAAACAAAATCGAGTTAATTGTGTGTTTAATGAGTGTCAGACGACTTTGCTACTTCTGAAGCAGAAAAATGCAAATTAGTATTGACACAAACTATTTTTCTTCTTTTACAAGACGAATATCATGCAACAATTACTTATAACTTTCTGAGAGATTATGAAAAAAAATCATGCCTTATTCTCATTTGTTTTATCGCGAACATTCGTGCGGAGGAAAAAAAAACAGTCTCCATGGTTTACAATTGAATTACAATTTATCTTAACAGTCTTCAAAAGAACCTAAAAGACTGGAGAGTCACTTACCTTTTACTTATCAGAGGATGAGGGAAAGCTATCTTCCTTTCCCTCGCCCCAGTGCTTGAGAACCGGTAAAGTTTATTTTAAAAGAAAATACATACTTTTACATTATACATTTAAGTAGAATACAAATTTTTTTCTCCGACTTGGACAACATATTAAGTGAGGCCCCTAGTTTCAAAACCGGATACTTGCAAAAAAATTCGATTTTCTTTTTTTTTTTTTTTTGTTAATCTTGTAGAGAATCATAAGGCCTATTTGCCTGCTCAATATTAGGTTCAAAAACCGCTTCTTTCCCCCTTGAAATTGGACGGGAAGGTCTGCCTCAGTTTCAAAACCGGACTTTTACGTCTCCTGCAAAATTTGGTTTTCTACAAGTATCCGGTTTTGAAACTAGGGGCCTCAAGTATTGCAATTTTTGATTTCTTTCTGACCAGACAGCAATTCCTGTTCATACAGAGTAACTTTCGCACTCTGCGCTTACTCTAAGCTTACAGTGAAGCATATGAGTCCACATTAGTAAACATTCATAATCAGTCTGATGGGCCTTTGCAGAACAAGGATAAAACTTTTGTGGGACACTCTGGATGTTTTCATTCCATCAGCAAAAAGAAAAGAAACGTCGCATATGCTCCGTCACAAAATGTCTCAAACCACGACTAAACGATCACTACTGGTCTTCACAGTTGAAAGTCAATCTACCGATGGATCAGAGTCAAGGACGTTACATTCTATTATTTACAGTGCAGCCGAAAAACGTTTTCAATGTGGATCTCTTTCATCATCAGTCACTAAAGAAGAAAACAAACCGTTAATACAATGAAAAACAAAAGAAAACTTTGAAGCGTTTTTAAACATGCATTATACTCCAAGTGCAATTTTTCAATGGTAGCAGTAATCCTTACCACGGTGGCAGTATTTTTTATGCGCTTTGCGACGCAGATTAAAATTTATAAAACTAGTCTGCAAGACATTAGATCAGTCAGATCAATTAAATAAGGTATTTTCTTGTCTTTCAACTAAAATATAAATGAGGTCTTCCAACAACAAGCATCGAGTTACAAGAGCTACACTATACACCAATAAGAAAATTAGAGCTTCGCAATCAGCTTAATATCACAACAAACTTCCTGGTAAAACACATCTAGATTTCGATGCAAAGTTCGCAGTAGGGCCAAGTATCTTGATCAGAAATAACATAAATAAATCGTAAAAACCGTAACATAGAAAATCACCCATTTCTTAAAGACTGTGCTTAAGGTATCCGACTGCGTTCGATGACATTTTTTTGAAAAATACCATGAACATTTTTCAAAACGTCATTTTTTAACTACATATGTTTCCAAAGTATGAAAGACATGCAAAAACTTATGTGTGTTTTGCTCCAAAAGAATTCTTATTTTTCGAAATAGTTGTGAAATATAGCTGAACAAAGTTCCTATACTGGTACTTTTTTTGAAAACAAATGCTTTTGTTTAAACTTATCCACATTAAAATGCAACTTAATTCTGAAATTCAACTTAGCTTTCAGAGGAAAACATCAAGCACAACATAGAAAAGTCTCTCAGAAATATTCACATCAATAACTTGAATAACTTTTTGACATATTGTTACAGTAGACGGCTTCCTTCAAATATACTGTTACTAATTCTGTGAATAGTAATAATTGTAGCAATGTAACCTGTAAATAGTTTCTTGTAATGAATATACAGCCCTCGTTAATTCGGCTGAAGTATACGACCCCCCTATTTTTCCCCCTTTGATAAAATTTGTGAATGAAATAAGAAAGTGTAGAAGGATGTAGCATTTTCTGGAATAGTTGAGATGTCTCTTTCGATGTTTATAAAAGCGTCCAACGTGATAAAAGTTTAGTTTCGATTGAGAATTTGTACCGACAGTGTATTAGCTCTGTTTATTGCGAGGCATTTCACTGTGTTGTTTTTCGTATTTGGAAGTAAATACGTGTGTAACCGTTGAGTTTACGGTGTTGTGTGATATTTTCTTAATTGCTGATGATTAATTTAGCAGTTGCTGGCGCTCTTTCCTGTACATAGTGTAAATAACTTTCCTGTGTTTCCCTCAAGAACTGTTTCTTTTATTTCAAGAAAATTGAAGTCGCACCGGATCCGTTACAATTGGCGCCCAACGTAGGGCTTCTTCTGGAATTTCTTGGAGTAAGTTTGACTTTGGACGCTTTTTCATAAAGAATGTTTGAATTTGGGACTTTATTTTTTCATGGTGATTACTCGCGCAATGGATGACCACATGTGAAAAGTGACTTGATTGAAAGTTTGGCGGCAAATCAAGAACAATTGAAAAATGAATTGGCGGCTAATCAAGAACAATTGAAAAACGAATTGGCGGCTAATCAAGAACAATGTAAAAATGATTTAATGGTGCTGAAAAATGATTTAGCTTCTAACCAAGAGGAAATTAAAAACGAACTTAATTCGGTCAAGACTGTGATGGAAAATAAATTTAATGAGATAGGGCATCGAGTTGATGCTTTTGATGAAAAATTTCAAACAGTAGAAAACCGTGTCGCAACAGTTGAAAACCATGTGGATGAGAAAATTAAAAACATGAAAAGGAGATTGGTGACAGCGGAAAGCTCTGTACAGTTTAGCGCTCCCACATCGGTTGCTCAACGGTCCATTAAACTTGCCACATTTGATAGGAAAACTTCTTGGCAGGTTTACAAAACTCAATTCATGATAGTTAGTCCAGTCATTTAAGTTTAAATTAGGCAAGAATCTCGGAATTCGAAACACCCAGCTGTAAGTCTGTAAATACTTGTATATTGACATCCTAAAAGTTGTCTCAAAACCTACATATGGTAGGGTGTACGCAACTATTACATTTCAAGGTCAAAGGTCACAAAAATCGGTTTTTTGCGCTATTTTTTTTGGAAATATCTCATTCTCTATGGGTTTTTTGCTATTTGTATTTATTATCAATACTGTAGAATACGAAATTCTCTTCAAAATTCTGTTTATTTTTTTTTTTTTTTTACACGGTGAACCGTTTTCGAAATAGAGGACGTAGAGCGCGCGGTCACAGGATCACTTCTGGTCAACCGATGCCACCGGTCAAAAACGCGCCAAATATAGTTGATGAACTATCGATAAATTAATGATTATAAATATTTGTCTGTTTTGATGGAACAATGGTTGTACTAGTTACTCAAGAAAAATCCTTATCAAATCGAAATAACAAAGATATGCTCATTAATATGTTAATTGAAAAATTACAAGCTGCAAAAATTACTACTAAACAAGCCAGAGACGCTGCGGATGTTCTTATTGTTGAACCTGCAATAGAAGAATCAAAGTCTGAAAAAACTGCAGTTATATTAGGACAAGATATTAATTTACTTGTCATTTTAACTGGGCGTACACTGTCTTACGAACAAAAAATTTTCTTTAAAAAAGTTGGGAAAGGAAATGTAAAAACGGAGATATACTCGACTAAAAGTTTTGATAATTCTCCTCATTCCAAATCACATATTTTATTTCTGCACGTATTAAGTGGCTGTGACGCAATTTCTGCGCTTTTTAAAAAGGGAAAAAAATCATTTTTAAAAGTTTTTGAGAAACTGACAAATTTGGATGAACTAGCTGCAGAATTTGAGGAAGAAAATTGTTCGGCCCACAGATTATTAGAGAGTGAAACTCAAACTTTGTTGGCAGTCTATCATGCTCCGAAATCAGTGAAAAGTCTCGATCATCTTCGTTATATGCATTACGTCAAGTCGACAGAATTTAATAAACCTGTGCAGCTTTCAAATATTCCACCAACAAGTGCAGCTGCTCATCAACATTTCAAACGTGTATATTATCAAGTTCAAACTTGGTTAGGGCATGATTTGGAACCCCAGGTATAGGGTTGGGCAATGAGAAACGATTTTCTGGAGCCTATCATGACAATTTTACTACCTGCTCCAGAAGATTTGCTAAATACAATTTTCTGCAACTGCAAGAGTGGTTGTGGTTCGCGATTCGGATGCAGGAAAGCGGGCTTGCAATGCTCTTTAGCTTGTGGTCGATATAAAGGGCAAGCTTTTCTCAATGCTCTACCATATCAGAGCAACATTAACGAAGATGGAACCTTCGACCCCGAAATCATGGAAGAACTTGAGAAAAATGTCGTTGAAGACGATAATGAAGGCCAGTTTGAAATTTACCAGCAGCCGGAAGACGACGATGAAGAGGAAGAAGATGATTAAAATTATAAATTGTAGTTTTTGTACTCTTTATTCCATTTTTTTACTTTTAATAAAAATAAATGTATTGAATGATATTTTTTAATAAAAAGATTAATTCATAATTTATTTGCTTTTTTTTCATCATGTAAGAAGTTTTTAATATTAATTAGGTTAAAATTCAAATATAATTCCTATATTTTCATTAACAATTCTGCAATTGCATGGGCAGGTAAGTGTTGTTAAGTAAATTAATTTTGAATAAAAAGTGGATAGGTTAGGAAAAAATGATAAAATATAATATAATAGTTAATAAAAATTGAAAAATATTTATGATCATTGATTTATCGATAGTTCATCAACTATATATGGCGCGTTTTCTACCGGAGGCACCGGTTGACCTGAAGTGATTCTATGATCGCGCGCTTTCCGCCCTCTATCTCGAAAACGGTTCACAATATAAAAGATTTTTTAAACAAAATTTGTAGAGAATTTTGTATTCTACAATATTGATAAAAAATACAAACAGCAAAAAACCCATAGAAAATGAGATATTTACAAAAAAAAGCGCAAAAAACGATTTTTGTGACCTTTGACCTTGAAATTTAATAGTTGCGTACACCCTACCACATGTAGGTTTTGAGACAACTTTTAGGGTGTCAATATACAAGTATTCACAGACTTACAGCTGGGTATCTCGAATTCCGAGGTGAACTTACTATAATGACTGGACTATGTGGCGAAGGCGAACGGATGGGACTCTGCTACCAAGGCCTGCCATCTTGCCGCATCCCTGAGAGGTGACGCAGAGGACATTCTTCAGACCCTTCCGGACAGCCAGCGCCTGGATCTTGACGCCCTCACATATGCGTTGGAGCTTCGCTTCGGTGAGAAGTGCCTGAAAGATTTCAGCCGACTCCAGTTGAAGTCCCGTTTCCAGAAAACCCTGCAAGAGCTAGCGGCGGACGTCGAGAGACTGTGTCGTCTTGCTTTTTGCGACTGTCCTGTGGATGTTCGAGACAACCTGGCACTCAACTACTACATCGACGAGGTTCGAGAACCGGAAATCCAGAAAGCTCTACGGATGGCGGATGTCAAAGGCCTGAATTCTGCTGTTGTGTATCTGATGAAGTTGGAGGCCGCCCAGCATGCAACTTGCAAGGATCGCCATTCAATCCGCGGCGTGAAAACTGATGAGCCTGATCCGGTTTCGTCACGCTTTGCTGAACTTGGAAAGCAAATAAAAGAAATTGCAGGAACCCTCAAAAGGATTTCGGCTCCCAAGGACCAAAATCGACAATCACTTAAGTGCTGAAAATAAGGCGGCGAGGGTCACTTACGAAAAAACTGAAACTCGCCAAGAAACCAGAGGGAAGGGCACCTCTCCCTCTCAGGTCCAGAAAAACTAAGCCATGGCAATCTCGCAGGGCGGAGATCGCCAAATTGGAATGAGCCCCATCTTAAAGTTTTCCAGATTTCATCGACGAGTGGCGGCAGTAATGGACTGTTTGTTTACGCATATGTAAACGGGTTTCCCTGCGAACTGATTATTGACACTGGAGCCAATGTTACAATCATTAGAACAGATGTGGCTCGTCAATTTGGACTCAACATTCTACGGACGCTGCCCTGCGTTACCCTCCAAACTGTGACAGGTGACAAGATCGAGATTGAAGGTAAAGTGAACTTAGAAATTGTGTTTGGAAATGCCACTTACCATCATACAGCATTCGTCGCTGATATCACGGACCCCTTCATTCTCGGATTGGACATTTTAAAGAAATATGACTTCAATCTCGACTTCAAGACTAATGAGCTGCACTCGACGAGAGAAGGCATAGCCGTCTTCCCCGCAGAAAGTGATGTAAAATCCGCTCATCAAATAATAGCCCAAACAGATTTATCGATTCCCTCAAGGTCAGAATCATTAATACCCGGCTCCATTGAAGAAAGCAATAGTTTTCGATTTGGACTTATTGAATCCCCCAACTTAAGCGATAACCCAAAAGGAGTGCTGGCAGCATCTACGCTTGTCGACCTTTCTAAGGATGTAATTCCTGTGAGAGTTGCCAACGTGAGTGAAAGGCCAAGGAATATCCGGAAAGGCGAAGTTTTGGCAACTTGTACTCCAGTAAACTGTTTTATTAGAAGAATCAATTCCACCGAGACTGTGTCTTCTGAGTCCTTGAAATCGAAGTTAATTGGGAGTGCGCCATTATCGAAAGATCAAAGAACTGCTGCGGAACAACTGGTGGACGACTTCAAGCATCTGTTTTCATCTATATCGGAGGATGTTGGCCGTACGAATTTAACGCAGCACAGGATCTAAATGGAGAACACCCCCCTATTAAACAGCATCCAAGACGACTACCGTTCGCCAAGAAGGAAGAGGATGAGACCCTCCTGAAAGAGATGCAGAAGAATGATGTCATCGAACCCTCGTCCAGTCCTAGGGCCTCTCCTATCATCTTAGTCCGAAAAAAAAAAATGGCTCCATTAGATTTTGTGTCGATTACTGGCGGCTGAATGAAATCAGCAAGAAAGACAGTTACCCTCTTCCACGGATAGACGACACCTTGGACACTCTTTTCGGACACAAGTGGTTTTCGACCCTGGACTTGAAGAGCTGCTACTGGCAGGTTGAGATACACCCTGATGACCGAGAGAAGACAGCGTTTACAACTGGACAAGGCTTATGGCAGTTTAAAGTGATGCCCTTCGGCCTCTGCAATGCAAAAGCTACGTTCGAGCGTCTTATGGAGACAGTGTTAAGAGGACTCTCTTACGAATCCTGTCTGGTCTATTTAGACGATATCATTATTTAGGGACGCAGCTTCGAAGAACACCTGGCTAATCTTATGAAAGTGCTGCAAAAGCTTAAGGCAGCCACTCTGAAGTTAAGCCCGTCCAAATGTAATTTGTTCCGCCGGGAAGTGAACTATCTTGGTCACATCTCTTCTGAGGATGTACAAACCGATCCAGAAAAGGTATCTGCGGTCAAGAGTTGGAGTCGTCTTGAAAACATCCATCAGCTGCGAAGTTTCCTGGGGCTCTGCATGTACTACAGGAAGTTTGTGAAGGGTTTTTCCAACATTGCCCGACCTTTGCATAAGCTGACGGAGAGCAAGCAAAAGTTTGAATGGTCCAAAGAATGTGAAGATGCATTTCTACGACTGAAGGACGCTTTAAGAGCCATTATTTTGAAATTCAGACAAGGTGTGGCAGTGACCATTTTTGATTTTTATAATTTTTTTATATGTCAAAGTAGGTCATGAAAAGTGAACATTCTAAAAAAATTTAACCTTCAAAAAAATTTTTTTGTTCGTTAAAAATTCCCGAAGTTTGATGTTTTTGTAGCGCTTTTTTAGAAAAATTCTAAAAGTCGCATTTCAGTGCGCTTTAGCTCTTTACAGAAACACCACCCCCACGGTTATATTTATATTTATTGGTTGTACTGTATCTGGTGATGATGACTTCATAGTTACTTTGGCTGGGGGTTGTTGCTTTCTTCAGATAAGGGGTCGCAAGGTATGGATTTTATCCGTTTTCGCGCAAGTTGAACCTGCGTTATTTCCCCCAAAAAGCCACCCCCCCCGAAAAAAATGTAACATATACTGAAATTTTATACTATGAAGAGAGTAAATGGTACAAAATTTGTTTGAGGTTTAATTTTTTTAGGAGAAAAATACACTCATGTTTTTCAAATTATCAAAAATTATGCTTTTTTGATCGTAATTAACTCAAAACAGCATCCCTAGGAAAAAAAAACATTTATATATTATGGTACCTGGCTATGTGTAAAACATCATGAAAAAGAAAGCAGCAAGTGTTCTCTTCTTTTTTTCCAGAAAATAATTTTTTTTGTAGCTCATTTTATGCGTTTTCTCGTACGTAAAACGTGTGTCCAGTATGCAGATTAGATCTTCTGAAACTTTAAGGATGTAGTAAGAATGTATATATGTGTGTATAGAGAAAGAAAAAGACTAGTAATACTTTATTTTTCTGATTTTTACAAATTGATGGTATTTTAATTGCAGGTAATTCAGAAAACGATAAATCGATATTATATATACATATATAATAAAAGTGAAAATATTGAAAAAGACCACACCAAGAGCCCATAGATGCGCCGTGGAAGGCTAATTATTGGAACTTGTTTTTCTAATTAGTCGAGGCGAAACCCCCTGCTTTTAGTTTTAGGTTTGCGCTCTAGTTTATTGTTTTTAGTATAGCAAGTGGTGCTTTTGCCCATTGTTACTCTATATTGCATATACTGGAGCGCTGCAAAACGTCAAACTTTGAGAATTTTTAACGAGCGAAAAAATTTTTTGGAAAGCTAAAAATTTCAGAATATTTACTTCTTATGGCCTACTTTGACATATAAAAAAATTAGGAAAATCAAAAATGGTCACTGCCAAAATTTCCGTTTTTTGTCTGAATTTCAAAATAATGGCTCTTAACATCAACGCCTATTCTCTCACATCCTCTGCCTGAAAAATTCTTCATCCTCGACACTGATGCGAGCCACGAGGGTATCGGAGCTGTTTTATCCCAAGAAATTGATGGCAATGAACATGTCGTCGCTTACTGGAGCAAATGCTTATCAAAGTCAGAGCGAAATTACTGCGTCACAAGAAAGGTGTTACTGGCCATAGTGAAAGCTGTAGAACACTTCCATCATTACCTGTACGGCCGAAAGTTTCTGCTTCGGACAGATCATGCCTCGTTAACTTGGCTTTTGAACTTCAAGAATATAGAAGGCCAGATATCCAGATGGATACAGCGGCTCCAGGAATATGACATGGAGATCAAGCACCGAAAAGGATTGTCTCACGGTAATGCAGACGCTTTATCAAGGAGACCCTGTCCTGAGCACAGCAATTATTGTTCCCGGATTGAGAAACAGTATGGAACGACTAGCCCTACAGCCTATCAGGTGACAGTGACTCCGACATCACCAGAACCTGATCCATGGAGTGACGACCAAGTTCGAAAAGATAGACTTGAAGACCCCGACATAAAAAAAATTTTTGGAGTTCATGGAAAGTGACAGTCGGCGCCCTAGCTGGCAGGACGTTTCCATCTTCAGTCCTGCAACAAAAAGATACTGGGCTTTATGGAACTCACTCCATTTACGGAACAGCGTACTATACCGAAAATGGGAATCTGATGACGGCAAAACATCTAGGTGGCAGTTACTACTTCCTCGATAAAGGATTTCAAATGTTCTGAAAGAAATACATAGTAGTGCGACTGGAGGACATTTTGGTGTCTTGAAAACCCTCAATAAAGTTCGGGGGCGCTTCTTCTGGAGCAAGGCGAAGGATGACGTGGAGAAGTGGTGGCATTCTTGTGACGCCTGTGCTGCTCGTAAAGGACCGAAGAAAAGAAGCGGAGGGAAGCTACATGTGTACAACGCTGGAGCTCCTTTCGAACGAATTGGGATCGACATCCTGGGTCCTCTACCAAGAACTGCTGATGGGAACAAATACATTCTTGTTTCCATAGACTATTTCACCAAATGGCCCGAAGCGTATCCTATTCCAGATCAAGCAGCTACCACCGTAGCAGAGACTCTAGTCCAACATTGTATCTCGAGATACGGAACACCTTTGCAGATTCATTCCCATCAAGGGAGGAATTTCATCTCTGCTGTGTTTAAGGGCCTACGTCAAATTTTCGGAATTGAGAAAACTAGGACAACACCACTACACCCACAATCGGAGAGATTTAACCGCACAATCCTGAATTATCTCTCGCTTATTGTATCCAGAAATCAACAGGATTGGGACAAGAAGCTACCTTTGTTCCTGCTGGCCTACCGCAGTGCTGTCCACGAGACTACCAGATATGCCCCATCTCAGATGCTCTTCGGACGAGAGCTTCGGCTACCTTGTGATCTCGTCTTCGGTCGTCCTCCGGATGCGCCTTCATCGCCTGAGAAGTACATCCAGGATCTCCAGGCCCGGTTGGAAGACGTTCATAACTTCGCACGAGAGCGAATCAACATCGCAGCGGAGAAGATGAAGACCCGATACGACACAAGGTCTACTGGACATGAATTCAACGAAGGCGACAAGGTTTGGTTATGGAACCCCATCCGACGGAAAGGTCTTTCACCCAAATTGCAGTCGCATTGGGATGGACCCTACAAAGTCCTTAACCGTCTGAACGACGTCGTAGTGAGGATCCAAAAATCACCCAATGCAAAACCTAGGATTGTACATTATGATTGATTAGCCCGATACTATGGCCATAGTTCATGAGTATTACGTAAACAACCATGGTTGATAACATAAAAGTTTTAGATAATTTTTTGCTTTTAATGTTTAGTAATATTTCTTGTTATTATTGTGTTTTCTGTGTATTATTGGTTATTATTTAATGTGTGCATTTGTGAACTTGCGAGCAAAGTTTTCCACCCTTTCTGGGGATTGTACTGCCCGGGACGTGCAGTCCTTAGGAAGGGGGCAATGTTACAAATTCTGTGAATAGTAATAATTTTAGCAATGTAACCTGTAAATAGTTTCTTGTAATGAATATACAGCCCCCGTACATCCGGCTGAAGTAAACGATCCCCCTATTTTTTTCCATTGATACAATTTGTGAATGAAATAAGAAAGTGTAGAACGGTGTAGCATTTTCTGAAATAGTTGAAAGGTCTCTTTCGATGTTTATAAAAGCGTCCCACGTGATAAAAAGTTTAGTTTCGATTGAGAATTTGTACTGAGAGTGTATTAGCTCTGTTTATTGCGAGGTATTTCGCTGTGTTTTTTTTCGTATTTGGAAGTAAATACGTGTGTAACCGTTGAGTTTACGGTGTTGTGTGATATTTGCTTAATTGCTGATGATAATTTAGCAGTTGTTGACACTCTTTCCTGTACGTAGTGTAAATAGATTTCCTGTGTTTCTCCCAAGAAGTTTCTTTTATTTCAAGAAAGTTGAAGTCGCACCGGATCCGTTACAATATCATTCTTCGGAAAACGCATTTAAATATAACTTCCGGTCTAAATTTTAGTATACGGCTCTGTAATAATATAGCTATCCTATAACTCCAGTTGTACTTCACGTAGAGTAAAAACTGTTTTGGAAAGCTAATAAATCAGAATAGAAAACAGAATCATAAAACTATTTACGAATATTTCATCAAAAATATCGATTTTAGGGCAGTCGGATACCTTAAATTTCTTCACCGTTAATAGTAACTAACTAGGCGTGTTTATGCGTGTAGGTGAGTGTGTATGTGTGCAGGCGTATGTGTATAGACGTGCTTAGGTACGTCTGTATGTAGGTGTGTGTGTGCTGGCGTGTTCGTGTGTAAGCATGTCTGTATGTCCAGTCTTGTTTGCGAGTGTGTGAAGGTGTTTGGTGAGCAGACGTGCACTTATGCAAGCGTGTCTGTGCATGTGTGTAGATGTGTGCGTGTAGGCGTCTGTATGCATGTTTGCACATGCGTGTAGGCGTGTCTGAGTGTGTGCATGCATGTATTTGCGCAGAGGCGCGTGTGTAAGCTTATTCGTGCGAATACAAAGAGACGCATGTGCAGCCGTGTGTATGCAAGTAGGTATGTGTGAAGACGTGTTTAGGCATGTGTGTGTGTTGGCGTGTATGTGTACAGGCGTGTGTGTTTGTAAGAGTGTCCGTGTGTGCTAGCGGGTGTGAGCGTGAGTGGTGAGCGGTGAGCAGTCAAGTATGCAGGCAAGTGTGTGTAGTGTAGGTGTGTTTGTGTGGAGGAGTGTGTGTGTGTGCGCAGGAGTGGGTGTGTGTAGAGAATAGATGCCACCACTCTGGAGTGGTCCCTCTCCCGGACGCTGGTAGAGTTCACAGCGTTTAGCTAAGTTTTGAGCTTCTGTTAAGCAATCAATGAGCGCAAACGATGTGTACCACGGCGACGAAAGTTTGTCCCCTTAATAAATATTAAAACAACGAGTTAGTGTATTTCTCATCGTCATGGCAATCTGAAAAATCAGAGCAACACCAACTTTGGTCAAGTGAGGTTAATCATCGCATCCACGTTTTGTTTAATCGCAACCGGGCTCCAACCTACATGACCTTCGGGTGATTACAAAACTGAACAATCCGAGCCTAGATATATTGCTCTGATACAATGAAAGGAACACAACTCTAAATATGTAATTCATAAAGATATGCCCCTTTCATTCTTCCTGTGACATCGGGACATCTGTCCATCAGTCTTTATTTTTGGGAATTCTTCCTGTCCGATATGTGAAAATAAAATGTTCCGATTTTGAAGGGAAAAAATAAAATGCGATGTTGAGCCCTGTCAAAGGGCAGAATCTTTTTCTTTGGGCTCCGAGGTTCAGGCCTATTCTAAAAGTGCATCCTCTATTTGCCGGTGTGAATGGTTTTGAGTCACGATGGAGCGTCACTATGAGCATCCATTTTTGACTCTTCAAGTGTTGTCGATGTCGATAAATAAACATGCACAACTAATGCTTTAATTCACTCGCTGTCTTTTTATTACTGCCAGTTGCACAGTTTAAAGTTTTTCCCTTTTTATATTAAGGCATCTCGAGTCGCATTCTTATCCAAGATGGTTCATTTCAATGGGTTTTTTGCTTTATTATGTTTTATTTATTTCTTTATTTGTTAATATATTGTTTATGTTTTCATTATTTGATTCTTTTTATTTTTGAAAATATTTACCCAGCATCATAGAGTTTTAGTACAAATTCTTGAAAATGCGAAAATGTTTTTTTGAGCAATCACGATTGCTTATTGTTCTCACTTGACTGTTTTGAATTCCTATCATTTTATTTTCCCACCAGCACCCCCTGCCAGCAACACCGCCGCGTCGGCCGGCCTCGCGATGCTGTTCCTCTTGCGAAAACAGTCTCCAGGTTGCGTCCATATCTTACACACACACACGCCTACACACACGCACACATGCCCGCGCACAGACACAAACACATTCCTACACACACATACACACACTCATGCCTGCGCACAGACACAAACACATATTCCTACACACATACACATACGAACGCCTACACACACACGAGCGCGCGTACACACACAGCACTGCATACACAACACGCACACACATGCATACATACATACACACATACACACACAAAAACATACGCGCATTCATACACACACACGTTCGTGATTGCGAAAAACATAATTTGATTTCAAGATGCCAAAAATTCAAATTAATATTTTTTTAAAATTACTTTTTAATAGTGACATTTCTAATCACAAAAGTAACTCGTTAAGGGAGGGAGCAAACAAAGAGTTTTAAAATAAATTATTTAAGTTATAACACAACGGCGGGGCCCAGGCCATTCCAGGACTAACAGATGATAGCACGGTGAACACATTGGGAGGAAGGTTATATGAGTCCTGGCACAGAGCTAAATGATCAACGCACGGAGAGAGAGAGAGAGAGAGAGAGGAAGAGGCAAGGTGTGCTTTTTGGGATATCTGTCCATCAGTCTTTATCGCTGAGAAACAAAATCAGTGACACAGTACTTTTATAATCTTAAATTATCTATGAATCATAAATTTTATCGCGTTTAGTCAACATTCTCTTCCTCATGTAATAGAATCAAAACCACAAGTTGATGTCAAAACACGTTAAATCCCATCGGATCGAAGATACGTGCATTCATTGTTGTTGTTATTGTTTTCGTATCCCTGGACATTAAATTTTTCCGAAGGTCTTGATCACAGTTTCAGCCAGTATCGGTGTGTTTGGACTGTACAGGATTTCCTGCAGCAACTCGCTAAGCGGAGCCAGTTTATTTCTCAGATGATTTTTAGTGATCGCAGGATGCGGTCGGGCGTTTTCTGAATATTAGTGCAATGTTTGCACTAGACATAAGATATTGAGCTATCAGGGGAATCTTCATACCTTTATCATGATTTGTTTTAAATTTCGCAATTGTCGATGTGATAGCACTTGGAAAATCAAAGCCTGTAATGAGAGACTCTTTTGATGAATGCGTGAAAGTTCTGTATCTAGCAACCATTTTGACATCATCAAGTGTAATAGTCGTTCTCTTTTGAATCAAGTCCCGGCTCTTTTTGGCCAAGGAGTCCATTCATTTCCCTCGATGTTCACATATGCAGATATCCATTGTAGAACACATGGCTTTCTACCACTGTGCAGCAGTTCAAAGTAGTCGATAACCTCAGAAGTTTCTCCTTTTCTGATAAATATCAGAGCGGATCCGAAATCTAAGAAAATTACCAGTCCTTCAGTTTATTTCAAATTCTGCAACTCAATTAAATACAGAGTGCGGCAAAAAATGGCAACCTATTTGTATGAGTTTTTGCGCAAACATGTTTAAGTGCAACCACATGATTCTTTTACTACTGAATTCTCCGTATTTTTCTATTTAAGTCATTTGTCATGTTTCTATTGATTAACTGACATGCTTTTCTTTGTTGATTGTCAAGCAAACGTGTTGCAATTTTGGAACTGTTTCGGCAAAGAAAACGACAATGTGAGATTATTCGTTTTTGCTCGGTTCTGGAAAGAAGGTCGTGTCTGAAGCAACCAAAAGATACAAGTAGCTTGGCCACGATTGCCGCCGTCCAGGAAGTGGCAGAAAGCGTCAACATGTACGTCAACCGCAAGATAATCAAGAAGCGTTTCTCAGCGAAATCCGAGGCTCTCCATGAGAAAAATCGCTTGTGAGACCGGCATCAGCGATCGATCAGTTCGCCGAATGGCGAAAGAGCTTTCGCCATTGCGTGAAGCTCAACATCAAGGCGTACAAGCTCCAGAAAGTTCTGCGTCTCAACGACGACAACAAATGCATACGGCTGAAAAGATGCCGCAACTCAAGCGTCGGGTTGCTGCTCAACGATGGGAGCGTATCCTCTTTTCGGACAAGAAGCTCTTCACCGTCGAGCAAGCATACATCCTCCAAAACGATCGGATGTGGTCCGCAGAGGCTCCGGGCACCTCAGCCGTCGTTGGATACCGTCAAAAAATCTCTTCGGTGATTCATTTTATAAGAAAAAATACGGAGTCACGTATAATAAGGAAAACGTTTAAAAGTTTCATTACACACTCTCTACCTAAAGTGTCAATGTGGGATGGGACCATGAGTATTGTCGAACTGTACTCCTGCATGAATGTTATCGAAAACGATACTTCCTTGCTGCCGGGTCGAAACGTTTTCATGACGACATTTTTTTAAGACATTGATATTTAATGATGTTTTCACAGTCATTTGTATTTAATAAAAGTGGTGTGTGTTACATTGCTTGATTTTTGACAATAATTAATTACTCAATTACACTTAACACCGCATGTTATTTTATTACCCCCTGTTTATAAAATGAAAAAATTTGAAAACTTACTTTGCTAGACCAGTACAAGGTAGTCACGATGCGTCTCAAAAATGAAGTCAAAACATGGAAATTATTTCTTTTTCAGTCTAACTTCATTGCAGTGACGGTCGCTAGCAAAGGAATATCTGAAACCATATCAACAATTTTAATCATATATTTTCTTAAAACATAAAAAAAGTGACAAAGATATTTAGATACACTGAGTTTATCTATAGATAATGCATAGTAACGAAACTGTAGCAAGTTTATATGTTACCGTAAAAGACCGAGATTGGAAAAGATGGACTTTCACCGGTGATTAACCTAAAATATGGGGTCCTGAGGCAATGTCTTTCTTGTGAGAATGTTGATATTCATTGGCGATATCCGAAATATACTAGATTTCGAACTTTCATTGAAGTACGAGTATCGCTTGATATTTCACCTACCTTTTTACTGAGAACTCAAGTTTCAAGTCAGAAAAAGTGGTTTAGGTGTCGCTTATTTTCGCATATGAAGTTAACTAACATTTATTATGAAGTCGGCTCATATTAGGAAATTACAAACCGCAATAAGTGAAATTCCTATAGTAGAGGAGTAAATCAGATAATTTGCAAGTAAAAATTGCTCCACTATCCTTACAAAATGTAGAACTGGTTAATTTAAAAGTGGTACTAATCCACTGAAGACTGCAAGGTAAACGGTTCTGTTCGGAATTTCATACCCACTAGTTTAAGCCGGCTCCCTGCATTTCTTTTATAACTGGGTTGTGAAGTCTGGAGAAAGTAGTGAAATGACCTTTTTTACTTGATATTTTAAATTTTACTCTTAATTATTATTATTAATTTTGATCCAAACGTCAAAACATGACACGTTTTGTCTCAGAGTATTAGAGTGGTGCTTAGCAATTGTATTAAGATTTTTTGTTGCTTGCTTGTATTTTGTATAAAGCTCACGTCCTGAGAATAGTCATTGAAGAAGTTTTAACATTGCAAGTTTAGTCAAAGCAGAAAAAGGGAAGCGAGGAAAAATATGTCTCTTTCGTAATAAGAAAATCTAAGTGTTCTCGGGAAATTATTTAATGAACGTATTGTATCTTGTCGGATTTTTTCTTTGTTGTTGACACCAAAGTGAGAATCGCAAATACTACGAAAGCCACAGTTTCTAACTGTAATAGTCTAAGATCCCTCTAGCCTTGACCTACCTTCATCGAATTTCATAAAATTGTTACCATAGATGAAGAGTAAAATTTGTAAATAAAACGTGAAAGTAAGAACTTCTACTTCTTACACATGAACTAATCAGGGTTGTCGGGGTTGAAAGGTGCCTAAAAATGAGTAATTTACCTTCATTGAGTTACCGAAAACCATTATCATAAAGGAAGAGTAAAAGATGGAAATAAAACGATAAACTAAGGTTGCTTTATCCCATCGGTTTTGTAATATTTTTACCTACATTTTTTATATAACTTTTGTAGAAACTCGATGAGGGTTAATTAGTCATTTTTGAGCACCTTTTAACCCCCTTGCAACCGTGGTTAAGGCCCGGAAAATGGAAGGCGACCTTACTTTAGCGTTTTATTTACAGCTTCTACTCTTAATTTATGGCAACAATTTTCGGAAACTCGATGAGGGGTAAATTATCTCCCTCGTTGAAAACCTTTTATCCCTTAACAACCCTGATTAATTAGCCGAAAAAGGTAGGAAATCGAAGTTCAGCGTTTTATTTCCTTCTTTTACTCTTCATTTAATCCTAATTCTCGTAAAATAACATATAATAATTGACAACCTCAGTAGCTAATCTGCTATGATAACTAGTTCAGTCTTCAATCATAACAGAAAAAAAAATCCTCGACTGTAAATGATACGATGTTTCGCAATCGATCCATAAAAGAAGTTATTGTAAATCATTACAATAAACTCCCGATTATCCGTAGGTGGATATTGTTATTGCAGGTCTTCTTAAGTTTCCTAGGTCACCGAAAACTGACCAGTTGCAACTCGCTTTTCACATATACACTCATAGCGCCCGTAAATCAGCGATCACTTCCCATCCATGCCCGTTTTTGTTCGAAAAATTCCTCTTCCTTTACACGTTTTTGGTGTAACCTAATTTGATTTTGTAGATCTGTTGGCATGATTTGCTGTCTCCCTTAGCAATTATAAGCGATTTTCTTTAAGCGAAAAGGAGGTAGTACAGTTCAAAGTTTTAAGGGACCATACAGATGAAGAGATTGGAACTTATCGCCCTTTCAAAAGGACAATTTGTCAACATAGAAAAACCAACGTATTTATATTTTTCATTGCTATTCAAAAAGTCATGCAAATATTAAGCCGTAATACGCAGAAACATCCTGAAAAACCTCGAACAATTTGAAAAACCACATTCTGCACATATAAGATTTTAAACACTTGTTAACTGCTATATTTCCCCTCCAAAAGGTGTTATTGACGGGGAATGTAAAGTGGTGTAAGTCACAAAACGCTACGTTTCATATCTCGGTGATTATGGTCGTACTAATTTCAAACTTTTTGTATCGGAAATGTTTTTTAATTGAGTTAATTTCCCTAAGTAAGTTAAGTAACCTGAGGCCCGTATAAAAAGTTAAATTTTGTATTTTTTTACTCATTTTTATTTTTATCTCAAATTTTCAATATCTTAACTCTGCATCTGATAGTGAACATTTTTGCAATTGGAAGTATGAATCTAGGACTAACAGTCGCGAAAATAGAGGTATTGCAGGTTAAAACGGAACACCCTGTATATAACATACATAGCACTTGAATGGAATATTCAGTTGTCCAAGAAATTTTATTTTTAATGTCATCCCCTTTTGGTTTACAGGGGTCTAAAAATGTCTATTTTCTGATTTTAGAGGGCTCTAATCTATGAGGGGTAAACAACCACACAGCAACAGTTACATATTCTTTTTAGCGTGATTCCAGTGATTAGTTTTTGCCTTGTTTCAATTTGTGTTTTCGTCCCCTAAGCGAGTTATCCCCCTTTGAAATGAGTAAAAATTTTACATTTGACCTTGAATTTGAATCTGTTGCCATTATTTTACGTGTTAAGTAACAGCAGCGTAACTCAGCATGTACGACTATCATCTTATGCACTTCAACATCAAAGTGTAAAATTAGCTCCCATAAATGTAATTCAAACAGACTTTTGTCAAAAGGCAAAGGCCTAAAAGTCCCATTTTTGACTACGAAAATGACTTTTGATGACCTCTAAAAAATCAAAGGCCCAGATTGGAGAAAAAATAAAAGTGGTTTTAAACTTTCATTCATATGCAACTTTTAGGGATACGAGTTTCAGAATAATTAAAAATGGGCGAGCGCACCCATCCATCGAACCCATATGGATTGACCCTAATCTAACAGCACAAGAGTTGAGAACTATGTAAAGGCTACACAAGCTAAATTTAATTGCAATATTTTTTCGGAGGGATTAATTAAATTCTTTAAGTCACTCGGTATTAAGACACAGAAGTTTCAACTTTTAGATTCTTATATCATTTCATCAGTTTTTCTTCATTGTTCTTTCAAAAATTTGTGTCAGTTACTTGGGTTTTTTTAAACGATTCACGATCCAGGGCTCAAGATTTTACGATCCATAGAGAAAATAAAATCCTAGTTGAAACACAAATTATATTCAATATACAATAGGGGAAAGTGCTAGTAAACGGGACATGAGACTGAATGGGAAACTACTTGTTTCGCCAAATGTACGGTGAAAAAAAGGCAGCTATTTATAACAGTAGTGATTCAAGCAATAAGTCAAAATTATTGTCATTTTGAGTCGAGTCACATCCTTATAAAAGTACAGGTAACAAGGATCTGATTGAAATGTATATTTTAATTTCCTCTCTTAACCATTAATTATAAAGAATTCATTAATTTTCAGTTGTTATGCGCTTTATATGTAATTTCATTCTTCCAGGGGTTTCCAAAATGGGTACTATGGTACCCTGCTGCGTCGAAGAGATCGACCGCCGACTGGTACCACGAACCGGCCACGGTGTAAAATCTTTGTTGTTAATTAAAATTAAAAGTGTGCAATGGTTATGAATGGGGCACAGTGCTTCCCGTCGTATGTACAGAAATTTTAAAATTTATTTTTTATTTTGGATAAAAACAAAGTTTAATAATTTTTCGAGAATGTTTGGGTCATCACTGAAGTCGTTTGTACTAAAATACTAACACTAGCTATCTTTTTAAAGCAGTAACTAAGACATAAAAAATTAGAGTAGTTATAGTAGCAAATCCACTTTTTATTTCGGGTTTTTGTGTTGATCACTCAGCTCAAGTGTAGTTATCTGATTTGGTCAAATCATGTGTTTTAAATCTTTAGTAAAAATGTCTATAACCAATTTTAAAGTATTAAATCATTTTAAAACTTATACTGGAACTTTTTTTCTGAAAAATCTGTAAAGGCACTATTTCAGATAATTTTACCTTTTGAAAATTGCTATATAAATAATTAACAAAAAGCATCTGTAGTTCTAACCATACGATAGGGTAATGAAAAAAAAATAAATTAGTAACAATTAAAAGAGCATAGTAAAACATGTTTCTGGACAAATTAACTGTCATCGTGTATCTGTTATCAGACTGAGCTTTTAATGTCTGCAGAAGTTTTGAAAAAACAAAGGTGCATAAATTACCTTATCCGGAAATAAAAATGTTGCATCCTAATGTTGAATGTTTTTGGTGTACTTAACGTGCTGAGATCAAATTCGAAGCAAGAAAGCTTCTATTACGTATCATTTATTTTTAAAGGGTACAATAAGATTATTTCGATGAAAAAAAAAGAAAGAAAGAAAGAAGAAGCATAGTTTAAAGTTGATTTTGACGACCAATTAATATGTAGTTCTAAGTTACTACATTATGAAGCAATATTTGAAGAAATTTCTGAGACAATGATATAATAATGAGTTTTAACAATAATGAATTTTCCTGAAGAAATGAGCCATTGAAAGCGACTCTCCGCGGACGTTTTAAAGGAAAAAAAAGTTTCATTGCGGTGTTAAAAAAAATAAAATAAAAAAAGAAAAAAAATGACATGATTTTATCGGTTAATAAGTTTTTTTCAATTATTACGTCGAGTTCGTTTTCTTTAGTTGACCTTCTTTTATTTTTTCGCAGCACTTGAATAAAGATACCGGTTTCTCATTAAAACATTTAACAAATTGTCAATAATCAGCGTACTTGCGGAAAGTTGTTCACAAATAAAATCAGCTAGGTTTTTTTTAATTTTATATGTTCCAGTTAATCTTTATGAGAGGTCCTGCAATATTATTATTTTTTTAAAAATTTCCACGGAGAGTCGTTGTCAATGGGTCATTTCTTCATAAAAATTAACTAATATCTCACAGATCATTCTTAAAACGTTACTTTATCATTAAATAACTATAGAATAAATATTAGATTACAGCATATCAATAGGTTTCGCACTATCCTAATAACTAAATGAACTTTAAAAGGAGACAAAATATCTTCACGCATTTGTAATTAAATGCGTTAATTAAAAATTTCATTAAATATTTATACATTCGTTACAAGAATTAGTTTTTTTTTCTGCTTTCTGTAAAACTTCCTCATTGGATTTAATTCATCTACTCGACTTTCTAACTTTTTCAACAACCAACTGATACAGTAACCTATCAAAAAAACATTCTTACATAAAAGAACTTTTGAGCCCATAACGGACATAGCATTGTTCCATCAGTAACGAACGTAACAAACGCATCCCACTTAATGTGATCTGTATCTACCAAACTGCAGTTGATATACTATGTGTATGTCAGATGAATGCAAATACCTGGTTTCAAAGGGCTTGCAATGTGCTAATGCTGCATTCCTCGAGAAACCACGAGACGTTGTAAAAAGATTAATGTAAGACACTCGAAGTGCTGAATGTAGTATAATAATTTTCTTTCATCTGCAGTTTAACTAACTTTTGAGCGGGGTTTTTGAACCTGCTATGAATGAAGACTCCGGTGTTCCAGAAATCATTCTGTATGAAGTTAAAATCTAAGATCAAATGAAATGCTATCAATTGGAGAAAACAATCGTATTAGAAAGGTACGGTATGAAAGCACAGTGGAAAGTTACATTAATGCCACCTAAAGTTTTTCCCTAGTTCTTGTTTGACTTTTACATTAAAGATAAAGGTCAAAAGAACAAATTAAAAAGATTTCCAAAAGAGCTTTCGTTCAAAGTTATACAATTCAGAAAATTATACAATTGCATACCAGGATGAGGTGTAATGTGCCTATCGTTCACATGACAAGGTCGCAATTTCTACAGTTGCAACTAGCATCAAAATCTAATGAAATCAGTATGTTCTAATTACGTACAGCATGATAAATACGCTGTACATATTTTTCTTTAAAAGGCTTTTAAAGATGCTGTGTCCTCGTATCCTACTGTTCGTGGAACTGATATTGTTCAGATGAAACTTTAAACAGGAATTCATTTTATGCAATGTAAACTTCATAGAAGCAAGAGCTTTCTAGAATTGTATTCCCTCTTCTCACGGCCAAAGACCGGTGAACGGAACTGGTGAAAGACCATTGTTTGGGTTAAAAGAGCATCTAGTCAAATCGTATATGGCGTTAGAAATTTTTGTCAGATGTTGTATGAAAGAAAATAGTAGTCATCTTCATTCCTAAATTCAAAGTTCTCGCAACAGTGGATAAACTTGAAGGAAGATGGATTGGAATTCAAGCAATACTGCTACTCATTCAGTAAATTGAAAGACCGAAGTCCAATACATCATAACAAATATTAAAATTCAACTTCAAAACAGGAAAATCGAAAACCATGCAACCTGAATTAAAACCTATACGGTATGGGCAACATTAGGTTTGCAATCCAAACCCTGCCGATCTAAAAGAAAGTTTTAAATATCAGTAAATAAGAAATAAAATAACAGTACGTAATGAACATTCATTAGACAAAAATTAACGACTGTCATTTTAATACAGCTTCATCTAGCATAATCTGCAATTAACTGCAGTTAATTAATACTACTAAACACATTTATAGAAGCTCAGATCTTCATGTTTATTTAAAATCGGTTGTGATAGTAATCTAAAAGCTTTAAAACTAAATACAAGTTACTTAAAATTCAATATTTTTGAGCTCATACGTCGGTTACATCAGGTGCTCATAGAAAAAGACAACCTACCCCTCTTTTTTTAAATTTATTAATATCATGAAAAGTCATAAAATTTTATCATACTCTTTTTGTTTAAAATACAATGCAAATAAATTATTTGCATGTATAGATTCAGAAGTCTTTGAAGCTTTTCTGAGAGCAAAAAAGAAATAAATAAAATAAAATAAAATATGATTCTTATTTGTGAGATACGTCTGCTAATGAGTCAAAAAAAAGGCACTGATTTTGAAAAAAGTTCAGAATTCAACTACATTAAGTAGGAGTAGGTTCCGTATTCTTCAAAAGTTCATGCACTGAAGTATGGATTTAGGATATTTAAAGCCTTTGGAGGGTACCAATGTACCAAGTGATACGTCTATTACGGTAGAATTGCCCCATTTGTCACTTGTAATAGGAGTGAAATTTTTAAGAACGATCTTGATCTTATTGAGGACAAATAAAAATATTAGGACCAGCATAGCTGGGCCCAATGTTCGTTGTTGGTCATCACTTTTGCATTTGTATATTTAGCAAGTGATGTAAATTAAAGTGTTTTTTCGTTTGAAAAAATGGGTTCATAACGTCGTTTATGGTGAAAGTATTTTAATTATACAATACATGTGAAGTGATTTTACAAGAAAACCTAACGTGATGGATGTAAACGGGTTAAAAATTTCGAATCTAGTGATGTAAGCCCTCGTGTTTCGATTATCGAAATGTGAGGATTGAAAAGGCTGCAAAGTTTTAAGAAAACTTGCCAAATTTAGTGAGTTTCGGTGACTACTGGAATGGTTCTTTCACACGTTTTGTATTTGGATGTCCTGCCACATGCAGACGACGAAATTGTCGGCGAAAAATCGGCAAATTCCTCACCAAATTTTTGAATTTGGTGCCATTCTTAACATTTTAAGACTTTAAGACATTTAATCTTGATAACGGGGGCACGAGGGCAAATAACTTTTGCGCCAAAAATGTGTCAATATGCTCTTGCTATTGGTACTCATAAAAATAGCATTTTTAGATAGCCAATGAGCTAGTGTGATTAGAAAATAATGGGACGCATTGAAACTAATAGTGCTTTAAAAGCTCCTTACTGATAATTTTGATTATGAGTACGTTTTCCTTTTTTCTCTTCACTTATTAATTTATTTACTTTGCGGATGGAACATGGGGTGTGGCACTTAAGCCGAATTTAGGAGCTAGCGCTGGATATTCGTTTCCTACGAAAGTCAACTCAAGAGTCATGCAAAAAAAGGTTTTTCATTGCACAAGTCTTTTTGAAAACAGCTACAGAATTAGAAGTAGATTTTCTCAAAAAACTACAAATTGTACTCATAAAGGTTGTGGCGTAGATAGCATTGCTGGTACTTATGACTGCAGGGTCGATAAAGTTCTCCCTTAACCTTAAGTCCTCTTAAAAGTTACAGGAGTTATTCGGTTTGCATTTGTAATTTCATCAAACATGATTTAAAATACTCCTAGACTGGAATTTTAGTTTTTCATGGTTTTCGGGATTTTCTTTTAATTGTTCATTAATAAAAAATATTTTTAAGAGTTAATATGAAACACAGTTTTCAGCAAAAGGGAGAACAACTCGGAAAGTTTTTTCTGTCACTAATTGCATGATGTAGAGAGAGCACTAGATTTCTAACTATTTCTGCAAAGAAAAGAAAATGGGGAATGCATAAAAGAAATCGTAGTGCGCATTAAGTTTACCCGAAACAAAATCACCGGCGGTAATTTTGGAAAGAAATTTCCGCCGGATGAACCATAAAAATCTATCAAAAGTCACACCTCGTGGATCTTTATAGCGAACCTTTTCTTTGCGCGGTCATCGCAGATTTTCTTTCGGTTAACCACAAAAAACACTGCATTTTCTCCTGTACAGTCGCCATTTTCTTTTCTTGGATGAATTAGCTACTATTGGCTAGCACCCTCTACTTCAGTTATTTAGTTTAAATTCGTACCAAGTTTTTCCTTCTTTTGCAGAAAACTGCTTTTCATTTCACCAGTTAGTAATTCTGCTCTCAGAGCTTATAATGGTAAAGCTCTTTTTTGGGCACGTTGTACAATTTTTCTCATTAAACTGACAAAACATTCTGTTGTCAATTACAATGAGCGGCAAAAAAAAAAACCCTTCAAAATGCTTCTTGCATAGTTCTTGGCGATTCTTATCTATACTAATATTGCACTCATATTTGTGAAAATTGCAACACCAAGATGGAATTTTTCAAATGAATCGAAAATTACAGGAAATGTATAGCAAGATACGATAGGTAAATTTACAGAGACGTCGTGCATGCGTGGATCGAGAAACGCCCTCTGAACTACCGCACAGACTTTGTATATAAAGGACTGTAAAGGTTTTTCAAAATCAGTGTATGATTATGTGCCGATGGTAGATGTTTCTAATATTCAGTATGCCTCGTCCAAAACGCAGAGCGTCATACGAGCGAGTAACGAAGTTCGAATGGGGCCGCATGATCGGCATGCGTAAGGGTGAACTTACTTACAGAGAAATCAGTGCCCGCACGGGGCGTAATGCCTCAACTGTGATGCATATTTGTAAAAGATGGACAGAGGACGATGAAATTAGCCGAAGAACTCGCGCCAGCTCACGTAACCGAACGACGCCACGGGATTATCAAAACCTCACCCACTTAACTGTGATGGATCGTATAGTGTCCTCTAGTACGCTAGCACAACGTTGGAATATGACTACAGGTGTCACACTTGCTTCATCCACAGCTGATTGATGCCTGCTGCGCCAGGATCAGCATACAAGGAATCCCCTACACAGTAATCCCTTGAAACTCAACCATCGTTGCTTCCGGCTTCAATCGGCCCAGCAGCACGCCCAATGGCGTGCGGACTAACAACAGGTCGTCTTCTCGGATAAGCCCAAACTTAATCTGCATTGAAACGATGGAAGCGTACGCGTCAAGCGTTACACATGGGAACGTCATCTCCCAGAGTGTGCAATCCGACGTCATACCGGCATAACGCCAGGTTGTCATGGTCTGCAACGTTTTTGAATATCATGGGCAGTCCCACCTACTCTGAATTCCGGGTAACTTCAATGGCGATCGCTACTTCATTAACGCTGGGACGCCGGAGGTACAACCCTTTCTCCACAGCATTCCTGGTGCAGTGTTTCAGCAGGAGAATCTCCACGTGTCTCACGTACACTTGTTCTTCGGTGCACGACAGGTTACATTACTTCCTTGGCCTGTCCGTCCTCCGAATATGACGCCCATCGAGCATATCTCGGATTGCGTTGGTCGGAGACTCGCCCATGTGTCTTGTCCGGCAGTTGGTATGAATGAACTTTGGATTCAGATTGAAGCCATATGGGATGCTATTACCAATCGTAACCTCTATGATTCGATGCCAAAACGAATACAGGCTCTCCCAGCTGCTCGGGGTAGCTACGTTCAATATTAATGTACGCCTGTTATTTTCGTTTCATTCATCTGTAATTTGGATCGTTTATTTGCAGCAATATGAGTTATATGTGCAATAAATTTTATTCATTCCCAATGAGTCTATCATGTTGTTGCAATTTTCACAAACATGTGTGTATAAAGCTGCAGAGTTTGTTTGTTTGAACGCACTTATCTCAGGAACTATTGGTTTGAATTGAAAATTCTTTTTATCTTTAATAGTCCATTCATTAAGGAAGGCTATAGGCTATATAACATAACGCTATGACTAATAGGAGTGGAGCAGCAATAAAAAATGTTATGAAAACGGGAAAATTTATATTACAATATAAAATGCTTGGAACGCTGAACATGCGTAACCACGATGACTCGACATGAAAGTGCGTCCTTCGTGATTCAGTGGGCGTAGGTTCGAGTCACCAATAAGGCAAATATCGAGGGTACTTTTCAGAGAAAATCCTAAACGATGCTAAACATTATTATGTATATATATATATATATATATATATATATATATATATATATATATATATATATATATATATATATATATGTATTTTACGTATCATTGTCTTCTTTAACTTAATAATTAATTGACTAATATTTAGCTGAAGAGTGTTTGTTTAAACGGACTAATCTCAGGAACTACTGGTTCAAATTGAAAAATTCTTTTTGTGTTGAATATTTCATTCATTGAGGAAGGCTATAGGCAATTTTTTTAAAATCAGATTGAGCGAAATATTTGTAATTGCAAATAAAATATTTAATTAATTGTTATTAGTTCTGAAAATTCCTTATAGATGGCGGGATAAGTTAACTTGTCGAGAAGGCGCTGGCCGACACAGCTATCGACACGATAGCTGCGATGTGTCATGCCCATGCTACGCTGTTGTGATCAGCGAACAGATTTTTGAATGCGTTTCTTTTTTTTTTTTTCGATGTTCAGGTATATAACTTGATTTTGTAGGATTTTTCTATTGGGTTTTGTTTTCCTTTATTTCTTCAACGTTTGTTTTTGTTCTTATAGTTGAAGATAGTTCCTTATCTAAGTAAATAATTTGATTTGTTGTATTATTCAATTGTGATTGTTCTTTACAGCGTTCTTATTATAGCATTGTTTATTTGGCGAAACACTTTAAATTGCAGGGGAAAAACCGCTTCACTCGCTAAAGGGCAGGGTTGCGGTAGCGTTGTTGATTGACGCGTTAAGCGATAAACTTTGTTGTTGAAGGATTATTTTAAGTTTTAAAGCTACGGGGAAAAGTTCGTGTTTTGGCGAATAGTTTTAAATTCCAAAGAGATATTTAGAGGTCTTTTGAAAAGGTGTGTACGCATTTTAGTTGAAGAAAAATGATGATTTCACATCAGAAGGGGGGCGGAGGGAGAAGATATTTTTTGTTCAACAGACTTCCTTTAACTTCTTAGCACGGACACCGCCGTGCGGATACTGCTAAGTGTAAAATAAATACCTGAAATCCAAATAACACAATATCCTTCTACACAATTACCTGCTTTCTCAAATTCAGAAATGCTGACGTGTGTAGTGTGGTGACGTGTAGTGTGCTGACATTCTTAGAATCAGAAATAGACATCTCAATGTATTGCTCTTTATGCAACAGGGGATAAAACGTGATAAATTTTCATCAAATTATAAAAAAGGGAAAAATCAAAACTTACTGCATTGTCACCCAAGGACGAACTTGGGGTTTGTGCGACAACTAACTTGTTGGGTGAGAAGATAATTTGGAGACTGCATCACAGTAAGATTTCCAGCTGTGAAAATGAAAAAAATAAAATATAGAATTCAAACTTATACTCGATCTGCAAGCATAAACCATCTTTAGCAGATACCATTATCTATTTAATAACAACTTCAATTTCACTTTGAGGAGATTAAAGAAAGAGCAGTTGGAAAGTAAAATGAACGGACATGGTCCAATCGTTCGCTCAGAAACAATGTAAACAATACAATATTTTCAATGAAATATTGCTCTATCCATTAAGTAAGATTAATATTTTGGAATGGGTAAACAATACATCTACTATAATTTATTCTCAACAAAACTACATGAAATATTTTAACAGTAAAATAAAATATGATTTTAAAGAAATTAATAATCAAAAAGTATTAAGAACTTTATCTCACAAAAGTGTTAATTAAAAAAGATTTTTTAATAATTGTTTAGCAACCTTTTAAACAAACCCATAAAAATTGAGAGAAAAAAGCGCTTAATGCAATAAAAAATAAATGCAAACTGGCTATCTGCATTTGGTTCGAAAATGATACCCCCCCCCCTTTTTTTTTTGTTAGGCTCATTGATCGGAATTATTAAAGTCGCACCCCATGTTGTTTATGTAATGTCTTTCACTTCTGCAACTGTCTCCTATTTATGTTGTATCAATACTTCATTATTTGTTGAGTGTTTTTTTTTTTGTTTGTTTGTTTGTTTTTGAATGGTTTTACTTGCAAAATAAAACATGAAGTAAAGTAAGTATTAATTTAATACAAAGCATTTTAAGTTACAAAGAAAATATTAATTTCCATAAAGAACTATAGCTTTGTGCTTTGCAGCTAAGTATTTTCAATAATTTTTCAATTTTCCCAAATTTAAAATAAGTTATTGAAGGTAATCTTGATTTTAAAAAAATGTAAGACAGCAGCATGTTTGAAAATAATAACTATTATAAAGCTTTCTTTGTTGTTTATTTTCACATTTAGTACGCGAAATTTTATATTAATTTGTGTTACCTGATTTGTGATAATTATGAATTTTTCCATTATACATAGTTTCAACAACTGAAATAAATGCAGCATTAATTTTATTGCCATATTTGCTACCTCAAGGAATTGTCAGCAAAAAAAGGTAATTCCCTTCAGAAGCATTTCATAGATGAACTACCAGTAAGTCCAAATTGAAGTTAGAGTAATGGTTTTTGCTGTAGACAAAGTAAAATGTCTATGTAAAATTTCAGTTGAAAAATTGAAAGGAAAATGAAAAGTATATGATAAAAACGAGCAAACTTTGCTCGATGTGCTAGTCACTATTTTCATTACATACCATTGAATCTTTTACTTGCAATTCTGTCTTAGCGTTGGCTATGGTAGCATTAATGCTAATGGAGCTATCTTAGTAAATCAGGAAGGTTTTAATCAATTATGTTATATAAAGGTACCTAGTTTTCCTTGAAATTCCAGACAGGTAAGTATGAAGTATGTACCAAAGTACTTCAAAGTATGAAGTGTGTACTGCATGTAATAATACAGCTCCTGTATTAAACATAAATTTTGCCAAACAAGCATTCTACATAGAAGCAAAATTAATAAGACAAATAATCGATTGAAAAAATAAAAAGGTAAGCTTTTTCTCAAGATTATCTAATTTCATTTTCTATATCTAATTTTTGAACAAAGATATACAAACTTAAAGCTGTCCATTTTATTGCACTGTTTCTTTAAAATTTATGGTATTAGTTTGATAAAAATCTTTTTTTTTTTTTTTTTTTTGGAATTGTTTTATGCGATGCAATGAAGAAGTAAATCCCCATCAATTTTCTCATGAGCAAATATTGATGTAACTCTGCATAAAAGTTACCTATGTCTTATTCTTCCAGAACCCAATGTCTGCTGAGGAAATAGCACTTCTATATTCCCAGTAGGGCTGAACGATGTAGGAATTTTTACATTGTAATGCATCGCTAAACTTACATTGCGAGTAGTTGAAGCAGTTTCAATTATTCTTCCCGCTATAGGCGGCAAACCCCTGATTAGGGGAGTTTTCTTTGCAAAAATCCAAGCTTTTGTCAGAATTTTCCCAAATTTGGCACGAAAACTACCCTATGGAAATTCACAAACATCAAAGGACAAATGTACCAAACTTGGAATAGATCCGAAAAAAAACCCACGCGGGGGATTCCCCATGCATAGCGGGACGAAAACGGGGGAATTCTCGAGCATCAAAGGAATTCTGTTCCAAATTAGGAAAATATCTTATAAAAACTAGTTTTTGGAAAAAAAAAAGACCCCAATAGCTGGACGAAAACTACCCAATGAGAATTCCTGAGCATCAAAGAAGTTCTGTGCTAAATTCAGAAAAGATCCCACAAAAACTTGCTTTTGATAAGGAGAACCCCAATGGGGGTTGCCCCCCCCCCCCATAGAGGAAGGAAAACTACCCTGCTTGAATTCCCGAGCAACAAAAGACCTCTGTGTAAAATTTGGAAAAGATTCGACAAAAACGTGGTTTTTATAAGAAGTACCCCAATGGGGTTCCCTCTCCCCCCCCCCACAATAGAGGGACGATAACTACCCTTTGAATTCCCAAGCATCAAACGACCTCTGTGCCAAATTTAGAAGAAATCCGACAGAAACTTGGTTTTTGTAAGGAGAATCCCCATGGGCGTTGCCCCTCCCCCCATGGAAGGACTAAAACTATTGTGTGTGCATTCCCGAGCATCAAACGACCTCTGTGCCAAATTTGGAAAAAAAATCCGACAAAAACTTGGCTTTTATAATTAGAACCCCATGAGGGTTGTTCCCCCCCCCCCCCTCCATAGCTGGACGAAAACTGCTCAATGAGTATTCCTGAGCATCAAGAATGAACCTCTGTGCCAAATTTGGAAAAGATCCGGCAAAAAATAGAATTTTTGCAGGACCCCCCCCCTTATGGGGGTTTAGTTAGATACCATGGGGAGTTTATGGGGCCGGACTATTATGCGGGTTTCCGTTCTTTTTTTTTTTTTTTGCTTGGATAAAGAAAAAAGCTTGGATGTAAGCAAACTGGTGGAGCACACCGATCTATCGGTTTAGAGGTTTTTATTTTAAACCGGTGTAATGATGTAGGGTGTACTGTACAACGGTATTTTACGATGTATCGATGCATCGTAAAGCCCTAATTCCCAAACATCATTTCACATCGTTCTTTAACTTGAATTTGCAATAATTATTTTTACATTTTAAAGAAATTGTCTGCTTGTATTTTTACATTAATATTTTTTAAAACATTTTTTATGTGCCTCTTTTTTCAACAAATACTTGCTTTTTGCTTTAGGCGGAGGGGGGGGGAGTGCAGGCCAGCCATTTCGATTTTTTTTCCAATTGTGGAATAAGGTTTATACTCTTCAAAATTTTTATAGACAACCAACTAAAACCACGGCCTTTCTACGTAAAGACAAATGTTCAAAAATCAAGGGGGGGGGGAGGACAACCCCCATGAATGACCCCTCCCCCCCGTAAATGACGAGCCTGTGAGTGCGCATCAAAGTGGGAAATTATGGTGGTAAGATTCTGAAGTAAAGATTTGACTAAATCTTATAAAATACAGTCGAACCTCGTTAAAACAAACTTTAATGGATGATTAAAATCGATTATTCTTAACAGAATTCATCTTATCCAATAAACAATGGGACAGGGATTACAAAAAAGTTCGTTTTAGAAGTAATTCTTTTTAAGCGTGTTCTAATTAACGAGGTTCGTCTGTATTCTCAAAAAAAAAAAAAAAACTAATCAGCTCAAAAAAGAAAAAAAAAAGAAAGGAAATAAACTCAAAAAATTACGAAATTAACAAGCTCAAATACGACGAAATGAATTTGACGAAACTAATACGCTCAAAACTACGAAAATGATTGTCGATTTGACAAAACTAGAATGAAGAAATATTTCGTTACATTTAACGAAATTTGCATCTTCAAACCAGAGACGAAAGCAGTTTCCTCAATTTGACGAAATGATCGCTCGGAGCATATCCCTGGAAGCGATTTCGTCAAAAATGATGAAAATTTCGTTGAATTTGAAAGTCCATTTCTGAGAGTGTACAAGCATCGCAACAAAAGCGCAGCAACTGGTGAAAGTTTTTCAAAAGTATCGTTATTGCAACAGAGATTGCTTCGTGATTGCGACGCATGTATTACAGTTGCAGGCCGCAATTTTCATCAATCACTTTAAAACTTTCTTGAGACCTGAAATAGCGTGTTAAATCATATTAGTGTAATATGTATAAATTTGTGACCAGTTTTGCATCCATCAGTTTCTGACTCTGTGTGCATGTAGCGCTTCAGCATTGTGATTGTGTGACCATATTTTCTTTATGATTTTTGCTTCTTATCCACCCCTCTAACACTTTTAATAATTTCCCCCCAAGAGTTTTAAACTCACGCTGTATACATGTATATCATAGGTTTGTATGTAAGTGTTTACTGTAGTACGTACGCTTATATACGTGTTTACCTGAGTATATAAGTTTTCGTGTCTATGCGAGTATATACGTGTATAGTTGAATGTATATATGTATAGATAAAAAATACTTGCAGATACTCACATACATGTATTTATTGGTGCATTTATGTGAATGAGTATACTACATACCTGCACTAGTATACGCGTAAGTATACTAGTTCGCGCACGTAAGCGTATATTTTGACCCCTTTACTGTAATAACTATAAAAATTAAGTAAAATTAATGTTTATTTTTAAATATAAGACAGATATAAATTAAAGTGACTTTAGAAGAACAATATTCGATAAGCCTAATATTATGACCACTTTATCTGATCTTACTTAAATTGTTCTAAAAAATTATCCAAAATAGATTCAGCTAACTGGTAATGAGTAAGAGTTCTTGAGACATGTAAAGAAAGCTTCTTGTGCAGTCAATGTGTTCATAAATCTAACAAACAAAATTTCCCAAGGAAGTTAAGACAGGTGCTTAATTTTTAAAGTTTTTCATAATCACACTAAATATTTTTTAAACCAAATAACACTTTGCAAGTTGTAAAATTTTGTATTCAAAATGTAGTTTGTAACTGCCCTACTATGAAATAAAATTTTCATATTCATTTGAACGTTTACTTCCAAGCTATAGCCATTTATTTGACGAATGACCACTTAACCCCACCAGACCCTAGTCAAAATATTACCAGATAGGTGGCGCTGAAAGTAGAGTAAATATTTCGCCATTTCCTTTTGCCCCGCTATTTCACTTTGCCTCACATTCCCCTACATAGTAATTGCTTGGCTTTTTTTTTCTGATTCGCCAGGAAAGCTCCTAATGCAAATATGGCTGATACTAAGGCAGAAATGCAAGGAAATCTTTCAGAGCTACCATATCCGGAGACTGCATTTCGTCTTTGCTTGAGTCTGAGTCAATCCGGAGGGGCCGTAGCTAAGCTGAAGGAGAAACAGCTATCCCATTTTAATCTGTTCCCCTTATAACTAATAAAAGTATGATTGTGAGTGCATGAAATAATTTTTTATTATTTAAAAATTTTAAGTATAAAAGAGGAGGGGATTACTTTTTAAATATAAGCTCCCAAATTGAAAAAAAAAAAAAAAAGATGTTCTGATTACTTTTGATGAATGAATGAGATATATCAATTACACATACAGTTTTCAGAATTAAACAAATATTGCTTAAAAATACTAAAAGCAAATTCCAACTTGGGTCAATCAAGAAAAAAAAATATTTTAGTTATTTCTTAATAAATTATAATTAATATAATAATGCATATACATATGACAGAATCACAATATTAGGTAGCAAAAAAGAAAGAAACTTTTCTTGGTATTTCACATCGGGAGGCAGAAAATGTTGTTCGAATCTAATAAAATTTTATATTTAAGATTCAAACATCATTTGACACCTTTTTCATGCTGTGCCTGATAAAAATTAGTAACTTGATTTTCACCATTGGACGGTGAACCACCCTAGTATTTATACAGCTTTAAAAATTTAGGATTTATTTTATTTTGCTTTCTTACGGCTTTTTCAGAAGATAAATTCATACAGAAATCTTATCGAAATGAGAGCCAAAGAAAAATACATTTGAATGGAAGAAACAAACAAGAAAACGAGAGTCAATAATGAGTTATTCTATGTTAAATCACACACCTTAAAGCTGAGTGCTCCCGGATTATAACAATATTGCGCTGCTACATTCCCATTTACTAAAAGGCATAAAAAAAATCAAATTTTAATCCCCTAGCTGCTATGTTTTAGATATAAGGGGTCGAAATTTAAATATCCTCCACCCCCAGCTCATACTAGAATAGTCCTAACTCTGGACCTATTCAAGTTTCTTATATATTTTGAACGTTTATGCTAAGAGCTTCAAAAAAAAAAAAAAAGGATATATTTCATTATACACAAATACAATTTTTAAATTTTGCAGGTCATTCGTTGACCTTTGACCTTGAATCTTTCCAAAAGCTATTATTTTAAAAATCTGGAAAAAATATATATTCTGTGTACACTTATTTTCTTTATTAGTGCAACACTTCACAGTGAGGAAACAATAGGATCATGTATAACTTTAAACTTCAATGTGACTGAGTAGCCAAAAATCAAACGTCATCACCTTTGATGAGGACCTTTAATAGGTCAAATATGTGTGTACAAATGTGTCATACTCATACTGATAATGCACCATTTGAAAAATGAAAAATTCATTCAGATATACAATGAGAAAAAATTTATAGAAGTTATCCACCAAGTCAAATTGGACTTGATGGATGTATTTCTTGACTTTGCTTAGTTAGGTTGCTTTCTGTATCCGTAATTTTATATCTCCTTCCAGTTTCTGCACTGAGATCAAACCTGGTTGCAAGCATTTGCAATATGAACATTCAAAATTGTATATTACAATCGTAAATAAGAACTATGTCGTCAGTAAAAACGGGGAAACAAAGGCATACCAATCAGGATATAAAACGAGCTGATGTGTGCATCACATGACTTCCTTTTACTCCAATTTAATGTCATTTCCTCATGATTGGCAATTTTAATGTGATTCAATAGTTCACAATCTAAATATCACCAACAGTGGCCAAATTGAAACAGATTTTTCAAAAAAAAAAAAGTCAGATTTGTCGCCAAGTTGGCGACAAAACTTGGCAACCAAAAGACAGGCGATATATCGCCAAGGGCCCGCCAAATAATAACACCACTTAAGTTTACATAGAAATTAACAATGATTTCCCCCCCAAAAAGGGGCAAAAGACCCCTTTAGAAACATCCAAATGGAACCAAAAGGGGAGATGCATAACCAGACCCCACTAGGAGTCTACGCACCAAATTTAATTTTTCTTTCTGTTCTGGAGTTATGCGACATAAATACGCATATCCGTATTTACATACAGACGTCATGAGAAAATTCGTTGTAATTACATCGGGAATAGTCATTATGGATATTTCGCGTGTTTATATGTTCTTAGGCACTTATCCACGTGTGGTCGAGTCGAAAAAAAACTCAATATTCATTCGGGGGTGAGTAAAATGGAAATTAAGGTCGATTTTTGTGTAAATATTTTTTCGTGAATATAATACTTCCTTTTTTGTTAAAGGAAGTATAAAACTGCAATGCAATATTATGTTTAAGAAAAGAAAATTCTAGACTACTTGCAGCATTCTGCTAAGGATATCTTCACATGTGTCGGTTATTTGAATCAACTCTTCAAGAAGTTTCCTGTCAACTTTTTGACTGGTGTTTTTAACTGTCTTCTACTGTTTCCAATTTCGAATCCCGCTGGCTTCTGCATGATATTTGGCGGAGAGTATACAGCGGGATTGAGAGGAAAATCCAGCAGGAATGAGATGTCCAATTCTGCAAAGAATTTCTATTCAAAAGTGTTCCAACTTTTGCAGCTCGTAAAACGAAAATTTAGACAAGCATCGTCTGAAATTTGAATCACCTCCCTCGTATTTCTGCAGGAAGAGCTAGAAACACTCTGTCTCATACGATGAACTGTTGCAGTTGCAGTTTCATTAACGATCTGCAGAATATAAAAGTGGTGTTGCAATGGATCCCAGCACACGGTGGGGATGAAGGGAAACGAGCTCACTGATTCTCTAAAAAAGAGGGAGGCTGCTGTTGTTCAACTATCAAATGAGCCAGTCTCATTTAATGCAATACAATTATATCAGGAAAAAAAAATCAAGAGATTTATTTTTAGCAAGACCTAAAAGCTAGAAGCAACCACAAGGTTTGGTTTATAAACCGCGATTTAGCCCCATTAGCACCAAGAGCAGAGTCAGTAGCCATGCTTCGACTTTTAACTGGCCATAACTGTTTGTCAAAGAGCATTTACCGTTTGAGGATTCCCCTCTAGAATCCCAATTGTCCTCTTTATAACTGAAACCAAAAAATGGACATTCACCACCTACAAACTTGTACCCAGCTTAGCTTTCCAGACGTAGCTTGTGCGACTGTTATTGGGAAGCAAGCGAGCGTATCGGCAGCTTAATATTTGACTTCACTGTTCCAGTATTGTTCCTTGTTCTGTGCATTGTGTTTGTTTTTGATATTTTGTTCTTTGCAACTTTTTCTTGATGCTAGCCATTGGGAAAAAAATACGATAAACTGTGAATTGATCATTTAAGAACACAATAAAAATAGAGTATATTTTTGTAAAAAAAAATCGGTATTCTCATTCATTTCAGTTTCTATCGTTCAGCAATTGAGAAAATGCGCATACTTTAAAAACATTTTTGAAAACAATTACTAAACTTTAAAATCCAGAAAATTAAAACGCTCAAAACCTTTAAATTACAAATTAATTTTTTTTCCAAGAATATCAAGATTATTTTGTCTCATATGATGAACGAGGGATTTTCCATTTAAGAACACAATTAAAAGATATATATTTTTAGGAGAATGAATTGGTATTCTTAATTTGGGTTTCAGTTTTCATACGTTCTGCATTTCATAAAAAGAGCAAATATATTAAACGTTTTCGAAAATCATTGCTAAATTTTGAAACCTAAAATACCGCGCTTTAGAAAAAAAAAAAAAAAAGATTTCAAAACACTCTGGAGTTGCTTGAATGCAATGTCGGAACGCTTTCGTAAGCTCAAGGAATGCGTTCAAAATCTCCACCTTTTAAAGTTTAAACCGTTTTCTCCTAAGTATAAAGTAATGAAAAAACATAACATTTTGTTCTCTAATCTGTAGGAAGAGCCCGCCGATGACTTTTTCATCGTGAAACTGATATCATAAATGTGGGTAGTACCTCTAAAATTAAATTGAATGAATTAGCTGAGCAATCAAATATTCGGCACGACTCTAAAAGAGACGACAGAAACTTGAATGAGACACAGGATGACTCGCATGACAGTGCAGTACGTTAAGCTACAGGAGTTTTTGAATGTCTCTTTAAAGTAAAACGTAAAATTAGCGAATTTATCTAAAAACTTTTACTGAGTCTGCGAATTGGTGAAATCAATCAGCGTTCGTCACCCCATGCTGTAATAAATCAAATGCACTGAGACAGTACATTGCATGTATCCACTAACTACCTCGTGTATAGGTACCTTATATGTATGTATGTATGTACACTTATATATGCGTATATATGTCAACTATATACGTATATATTCATTTATGCACGCAAATACTCGAGATACAAGTGCATACGCGCATATGATGCTCGTGTATAGACGTATATACTTGAGTAGGCTCGTGCATGCATGTATCCGGTGTGTATACATGTATCTACTCATATATATAGACGCGTTAACTCATGTTTACATGACACGTGTATACTCGTGTATACAAACTACTTGTGCATATACTTGTAACTAAAAATAACCAAAATTTACAAATATTAGAGTTATTTATAATGGTTTTGCATCTATTTTTAACTATGACCACTTTACCCCATGCTATGACCATTTTCACCACCCCATGGGGTAAAGTGGTCATAAATACGTAGGGAAAAGAAAATGTTATAAAACTACTTAAATCAATATTTTTTAATTTAAAATTCAGTGTAGCGTCTTCTTTAATAATACAATGTAAAATAACACCAAAAAAAGTTTAACCGTTTAAATAATTTTTTATATTTTTTATCCACCTAAGTTGAAAACCTACGATTTTAAGACCATTTACCCCACCAGACCCTAGTAAATAAGATAAATTTAGAAAATTCTTTAATGAGTCATTTCACGCCAACGGATCTAATTTTTAAACTCGTCCCCCCAGGAGGGATATGGCATCTTACTGAAGCTGAGAGTGCCAACAAATTGGTAGAAGTGAATTTATCTCACCAATGAGTGTCCGCAGCATGATGCGGTTCGACTCGTGAATTGAAGGCAAAGCTTGGGTTGTAAATATTCAAGAAATCCGAAAGATGCATGCCATCATTTGAAATAAAAAATGTTTACAAACAGTAAAGCTTTGGCTAGTTGTATGTTTGCAAAATGTAAATTTTTTAAACAAATATAAATCCTACTTACCTCATTTTAATGAAACCAGAAATTTTATTTTACCTTTCATTGTGCAAGCAGTTTACAGTTACACAGCAAAGTAACAGAATGTGTCAAAAAATTCCAAAATTTGGTGCGATCAAAATATAACTTTTAATTGAAGGTTCACTTTCAATTTAGAAATAAATTTGTTAAAAGCAGCCATTTTTGATATTGTAATTACCTTTGAACATTGGAACAAATATTATCTGCGATGGAGAAAAGTCAAGGGTGTCTATGGATATTTATCACTAATTTGTGCAAGCAATTTTTCGTCCTCATACATGTAGTAGAGGATTTAAGCCAAAATACTGGTTTAAGTTGGAACAAACTAATAATTAATGATTTAGCAGTACGTTACCACCCTTAAGCCTGGGCCTTGGCACTGCTTCATACAATGTACCGACAGCTAAGTTATATCATCCAGAGACTGCAGATTTGTCATGGATAACCGGGCTGTCGGTATATTGCATGTAGTTCTGCCTTAGACCTGGCAGGTAACTTACTGCTGAACCCCAGATTTGCCTTCAGTTTACGAGTCGAGCTGTACCATGTGTGTAGGCTCTCGCTGGTGAGATAAATTTACTTTACCTACCAGTTTGATAGCACTCTCAGCTTCAACGAGATGACATCTTACTCCATTTCGGTTATGCCCTGTTCCAGACTGATGAGTCCATAACAAGGGGCTTTCGGTATATTGCATGTAATATTTAACGGTTAATTAATTTGATTAAGAATATTTCATTGTTACCGGGTCTAAGGTTGCATACTAAATTTTAAAATAATCCCATCACAGGAAGTGTGTGAAACTAGAGTTCCAAATAAACATATCAAAGAGAGTGCGAGCTAATAGCATGAATTCGAAAATGAAAAGGAAAACAATCTTGATAAAATCATTAATGAAATTAACCATAACTGAAATGTATTCACTTATCGGGGATATTAAATTTAAAATTAAACTGAATTCAATTTAAGTTGCATAAATAATTTATACATACACCTTGCTACAACTATTTACACTTTAATGAAAAATGTGATGACATTTCAAGTGAAAATTTTAGAGTGCTCGCTACAGATTTTCCTTTACTTAGCAAAAGATGCGACGAGTTTTGAAAAAATGGATCAAGAAAGGGAACCTTAATTTACAATTTCATGGTTAAAAATATTGACAACTTAGTTGTTTTCATATACAGTAGAACCTCCCAATAAGGGACACGAAGGGGACCAGAAATTTTGTCCCTTAAATAGAGGTGTCCCTTATTCGGAGGTACAAAAATCAAGATTTCCAAACATTAAATAGAGCATTAACGTTATACAATAATAATTAATAAGAATTCAATAATAATTTTTAAAATGCCCTTTTAATTTTCTAGTACAGGCTAAGTCGTCCGGGTAACGCTAGTATTAAATAAAGTTTGAAAATATTTTGAATTTTAAGTTATTTATTTAGAAAAAATTAATTTTAGCAAAAATTTAGTGATGAAAAGTACTTACAGATATTTATTTAAAGTAATCTGTTACAAGGGTTTGTTTTGCAGCACGTAATTTAGACGCATTTTTCTGTACATGTATACTTAAGTCGCTAATGAGTCCGAGTCCTTCACTGTCACCATTTACCAACATAAACTTTTGCAACTGTGTGATATGTCTTAAAGCATCACTATGATTTTTGATTTTGCAATCTTCTTCTGGCTCTTCTTCCTCACTACTTTCAAAATCCTCTGGAAGACTTCCTCCTGCATCTTCAATTTTCTCAGAGATGAAAGCAGTGATATCCTCATTGGTGTCATCAGTGCATAAATTTTCATCTATCGCTATATAATCGTT